>NW_015438365.1:817526-910096 GCF_001293395.1 Leptomonas pyrrhocoris
GCTGCCGACCTGAGCTGCCGCCTCCCCCACCCCCTTCCCCGGCGTCACACGGATGACCTTTCTATTCGCATCGCGACACGCTGACACCACATCTGAGTGACACGCGAAAGGAACTTCACAATCGAGAAAGAACAGCTGAGTGCGCCGCGCGGAGAGCATGCGTGCGCGGTGGCGGGCGGAGCGGAGGTGCCGAGGAGACAGCGAGAGAGCGAGAGCGCGGAGGCGACGCAGCGGTCGGCGTGATGAATCTGCTGAGATGTGATCAACATCATAATTGGAAGACGAGTCTGAACTCTGATGCACCTACTACTACACGGCACTGACGCGACCGCGCGTGCTGCGCCGCCCTCAACTCTCCCCCTGTACGTGTGCATGTGTATGTTTGTGCGGCTGGAACGTGGCAGGCTGCGGAGGGCAATACTCATCCCCCACGCGGTTCAACACAATGTCCTAGAGCCGCTGAAGACCACGCTGCTGTGCGCACCAACGATGATGACAATCCTCACCTCATATGTAACTCGGGAAAACTGAACCACCTCGCGTGGCGGATGAGCAACCGTACGGAATAATCGTTAGATAGTAAGTCTGAGCTGGTGCGTGTCTGCGTGTGCGCGTTCACGTGCGTCCGTATGCGTGCCATCCCTTGACCTAGCGAGCACGCCAGTAGCATCTCCGCAAGCTGCTCGTCTACATCAGGGGAAAGAGATGCCGTGACGCCGAGAGAGAAGAGAGCTGTAAGCGGTCAAAGCGCTCATTTTCAAGCCGCACGCGGGCTGCTACCGGTGCCCCTGCGGTCGGGTGATGCGCGAGAGTGCCGCGGCAACTGTCGTTGTCGTTCTTGACGCGGCTTGTGGGTAGCTGCTGCTCCGTGAGAATGGCCAAGCAGTGTCGCTATGCGTCTCCGCCACAACCCCCATGTGGAGCTACGGTACGAAACACGTGCGAGAGCCCGCTGGCGTGCGGCCACTATGTGTGTGTGCTGCTGTGTGGTGTGTTGTGGTGTGTGCGGAGGAGCGACGGAGAGCGCGTGCGCGTGTGATGACGTACGCTTTGGAATTGACTGCCTACTCGCGCGGCGTACCCTCGTGTGCGCCGCGCGTCGTGCGGACAACGTGCATTGGTGTGCATACCTCTACTGTTACTCAAACTACCTTCTGAGGCGCGCGCGCTGTCCGTCCACGCACACACGTACACACACTCCACCACCACCACCACGACCGCGCCATTGTTGTTCTTGCCGCTGCCGACCTGAACCACCCTGCGGAGCTGCCGCCTCCCCCACCCCCTTCCCCGGCGTCACACGGATGACCTTTCTATTCGCATCGCGACACGCTGACACCACATCTGAGTGACACGCGAAAGGAACTTCACAATCGAGAAAGAACAGCTGAGTGCGCCGCGCGGAGAGCATGCGTGCGCGGTGGCGGGCGGAGCGGAGGTGCCGAGGAGACAGCGAGAGAGCGAGAGCGCGGAGGCGACGCAGCGGTCGGCGTGATGAATCTGCTGAGATGTGATCAACATCATAATTGGAAGACGAGTCTGAACTCTGATGCACCTACTACTACACGGCACTGACGCGACCGCGCGTGCGTTCCTCTTGTCATTCTGCCTGTTTTTGACCCCCCCCCCCCCCCCGGGTGCGTTACTGTTGCCTGCGTTACAAGGTAACGGTCATCCGAAGGGACTCTTGTTTCGTGGGAAGAGATTGCTGCGCAGGTGTGGCTCTTTTGGTGTGAGGCTTTCACGGTTGGATGTCGGTGGTCTATCGTTGTGTTTACGACCCACCGTGGCATATGGGAAGGCGATCTGACAGCCCTTTGTTTAAATAAATCTTCTGTTGAGCTACTTTTCTTCACGATAAGTGCACGGTCGCTTCTTTCTGCTGTGCGTTGAACAAAAGCGCTTCCTGAATCCTTCATGGTACCATCTTAAGCCGATGGCGCTGCTCGAAAGCGTATGTTTCCTTTCTCGATTTCCTTCACCACCTCTCTATTTCTCTCTATGTGTGGCGGTTCTTTCTGCATCGATCGATGGTGATGGTCTGTAATTTAAGTTAAAACTTTATAGTATTTCAAAGCGATAAGACCAACGAACACATTTTCCCTTCGTACTTCACAAACAAAACGTTTGTTCGTTTCAAAGAAAAGTGCGTTCATACTCCTTATCAAATTAGCTCTCTAGCTTTACACGGTACGCGATTCCTTCGACCCCAGTCCATTCGTCAAGAGCCGCAGCGCCTCTACAGCAATCATGACGATTGATGCGCGGCCCACCTCCCCGCGGCCGCTGAAGGCCACCGCCTCTTCTCGTGCCCAGAGTGACGAGGACAACTACGAGCAGCAGCAGCAGCGAACGGCCGAGAACGGTGTCTTCAAGCGTGTCGCCGCCTCCCTGCAAGCGCAGCGCACCGTGCAGCCCGTGAACGACCTCGCCGATAACATGAAGCCCTCCCGCTCGACCAAGCGGTGCCTTCGCCTATCCATCGGCGACCCGACCGTCGACGGCAACCTCAAGACGCCCGAAATTGTCATCGACGCCGTCGTCGACGTCGTGCGCTCGGGTGACTTCAACGGCTACCCGCCGTGCGTTGGCGCGGACAACGTGCGTCAGGTTGTGACCGACTACTGGCGTCGCTTCTGCCAGACGAAGAACCGCAAGGAGGCGGTGCACTGGGAGAACGTGATCATCACTTCCGGGGTGTCGCACGCCATCATGCTGGCTCTCACTGCCCTGTGCAACGAGGGCGACAACGTTCTGATGTGTGCACCGTCCTTCCCGCACTATAAGAGCGTGTGCGACAGCTACAACATTGATTGCCGCTTCTACAACCTTGACCCGTCGAAGCACTGGGAATGCGACTTGAACCAAGCGGCCGGCCTCGTTGACGACCGCACAAAGGCGTTCATCATCATCAACCCGTCCAACCCGTGCGGCAGCAACTACTCGCGCGCCCACCTGAACGAGATCATCGAGTTCTGCCAGTTCCGCCAGCTCCCCCTCATCAGCGACGAGATCTACGCGGAGATGGTGCTGCACAACGGCATCTTTACCTCCATTGCCGACTTCGACACTAACGTGCCGCGTCTGGTGCTAGGTGGGACGGCCAAGTACCAGGTATGCCCCGGCTGGCGCGTGGGTTGGTCCCTCCTGATCGACCGTCTCGGTGTGGCCAGCGAGTGGATGGACGGCATGTCGCGTCTGTCGCAGCTCTTCTCGGGGGTGAACTCCCTCTGTCAGGAGGCGATTGCGCGGACGCTGCTGGACTGCCCACCCGCGAACACGGAGCACCTAGTGGCGCAGCTGGAGGCAGGGGCGAAGGTGTACAACCGCCTGCGAGAGCACGACATCGGCCTCACCTTTGACCCCCCGCACGCCTCGATGTTCGTGATGCTGAAGGTGAACTTCAGCTACTTCAAGGACATCGCGTCGGACATGGACTTCTACGAGAAGCTGCTGGATGAGGAGAACGTGCAGGTGCTGCCGGGCGAGATCTTCGGCATGACCGGCTTCATCCGCGCGACCGTTTCGCGCCCGCCGCCGGTGCTGAACGAGGCGGTTGACCGCATCATCGAGTTCTGCGAACGCCACAAGAAGTAATTTTTTGTCCTCAGAATAACCTAATCAACACAGAACACGTGAGTATGCGAGTGGGTTTGGTTTCAGGGACAAGATCGATATGGCGGGCGGTGGCAGAGACTCCCTATGCGACACTGCAACGCGTCATTCGTCTTGTTTATTCCTCCTCGTGGTCACCCGCACAGTCTCTCTGTGTGTGTGTGTGTGTGTGTAAGCGTTTGAGAGTGGTCTTTTCGTTCTTTCTTCTCTTTTCGTGACTCCGGAGGATCTTCCAACCAGCGCAAGCGGCGGTCGGGAGGGCTCGACTGCAGCGATGTACTACGCAGTAACGTAGAAACACTGTAATGAACGGCAAAATCTCTGCGGACACGCACGACAAACTATGTACTTCTTCCCGATAAGATGTTCCTCCTTTCCGTTTGTTTTCTTTTTGCTACGTTGATATTGTTTTGCACCGTCATTTCGCCCCTCGTTCCCCCACTCGTTCCCCCCGTCCTCCCCCCGGCCCCAGCGAATGGTTTTCAACGGGGCGAATGTTCTTCGCAGCTTTGTCGGTATTGTCCAGTATTCCTGCCTACGTGTTTTTTTCTTTTGCATACTGCTGTTTGCTCACCAAACAAGGGAGTACTCTCAACTGTGATGACCTCTTCCTCGTCGTCGTCGTTTCTTCCTTGAAGGACTTGCCTTTTCTCTCTCCTGATGATGATGATGATGATGTTTATTATTATTTTTTGGTTTTCGTTGGGTGAACAACTACTCGTGAGATCACCAGGGAGAACGAACAGCGTTTGTCGTGCGAGACGTGATTCCTACGCGCGTACAGCATCTTCTCATTAGGAGGGCACCTTTTGTTGTAGATACCGCCTTCCGAAATGGATAACGCGTTGTCCCACGAAAACGAATTTGGCGGCTTCGATGCACGCGTCTGTGGGTGTGTGTGGGTGTGTGTTTCTCGTTAGACACGTACACGAAGAAGGGAAAAAGGCATTCATGATTGAGCAGATCTTTTGAATGGAAGGGGACAGGCTTTTCATTTTTCTCTTCTTTTCCATTGGTTTGGTTATTATTATGGGCACGCTTTATTATGCCTGTAGTTTTATTTATTTATTTAGTTCGAGTTTTCTCATTGGCAACGTGAACAAACATCTACACCACATTGTGATCCGAAGAAACATTGAGACTGCATTCACACCGTTACTTTTCTTCTCCTTTTTTTTTCTTCGTTTCCTCACAAGTGTCAAAAGTTTTTAAAGAAACAAAAAAAAAGACCACTAAAAGATGAAAGGAACAAAAAATCATTCAGAACGGCGCATAAATTTTAAAAATTTCGTCTCGGCTTTGCGGTTGCCGCATTGAATTCTCTCTCTTTCATAAGTTTTCCTTTTTCCTCGACTCGATTATTTTTACTAAAATAAACGTGTTTTCCTTATATATATATATATAGATGTCTTCTTGTTTGCCGTGCTCTTTTGTTCCGATTTTTTTTCTTTTCTTCGTTTTATCTTGATGATCGAGGAACGCCTCATAAAAGATTTTTTTTTCGAAGATTATCCGCATTGAGGGCACTGTCGTCTTCTATGTGGGACGCCGTTTACTTGTCCGCTTTCAGCTCTGTTCTCGTCACCACTGTTTGCTTTCTTGCTTTATGAAAAGAGGCACTCGTTTGAATGACCAGGTATATATATATATATAGCGCAAAGATGTTGGTTTCTTTGTTTTATGGAAAAACAAGCAAAGACTCTGAAGGCGCTGTTCGAGAAGCGATAAAAGAAGAACGAATTCGAAAAAAGAATACCACTGGATGGGAGAGGAACGTGTACCCAAGTGTCCGACTTCTCCCTGACGTATTCTTATGTTTCTTTTTCCCTTTTCTTCATGGTGATCGTGTTGTGATCAACAAACCCTTTGTTTTTTCGAGTTTTATTTTCTTCTTTTTTACTATTATTGTTAGCTTCGTTATGCCAGAGCCGAACCGCATGTGATGGCCCAGCCTGCATCTTACGCAGATGGATTGCAAACTTCGGTCATGTTAAAGGTCAGGGTAGAGGAAAAGAGAAAAAGAACTGCCGCGACGCTTTGGGTTGATTTTTGTTTCTGTTCTTTGTTTTTGTTTTCGCGTCATTTATACTGCCCAGGACAAACCGAGGCTCAATCATCAAGTTTCCTTCTTGCTTGGTTTGCTTCTTTTTTTTACAGCAAAGAAGAAGGAGAAAGGTAGCCAAGACGAAGTGTGTCGTGGGAAGGGGCGTCAGGTTCTCGACTCTGGGAGCTGTTCTAAAGCAACATATGAGCTCCTTCGTCCTCGCCGACTCCCGGAACGGCACGCATGGCGCACCTCAAGGCCACCACGTTTTTTCTTCTTTGTTTTCTCTTCTCTTTTTGCCACAATACCAAATGTCTCTACTGCCTGGCGCTTCCCTCGTACACGTGAAATTCGTACTTCGGTGAGGTACGCGTCTTCTTCAATGCCAGCAGATGTGGATGGCCTTGCACAAATAAGACAGGTGAAAAGACACAAAGGAGGAAGCCCTGAGGGGAGGGGAGGGGATTCTCTCTTGAGGAGTTAAAGTTTGATGAGAAGCAAACGAACAGCAATCAGAAGTACATTTCCGGTTGGCTGTTGGTCTGTTTGCTTTCCTTTTGGCCTTTTTTTGTATTTTGAATTGTTTTTGTTTTTGTTCTTTTCTTTGTCCATTTTTTATGGTGTTTTCTCTTCTTAAGTGCGAGGCAAACCCTAAAAGACAAGGAAATTTATACGCTCTCTTTTTGATTGCGCTTCTTTACAATTCGAATGGCAAGTGCGAAAAGAAAGGAAAAAAATGGGCTTGCGAAACGTGCTTTTCGATTTTTTTCTCAGAAGCATTCCTTGGCTCGCACACCTCGTGTGAACGTGGTGACGCTTTGAACGGTGTATCGGCGGTGGCGCGCTGAGGAGGAGCTCTATCAACGGCATCGAGATAGTGGTGAAAAATTTCCAGTGGAGGGTGCGCAGCTGAATGCCCGGGAGGCCACAAGCACCGTGTTTCTTTTTACGGTTTCACCTTCGAATGATACCCTCCTCTCTCGTCTTCTCTGTTTTTCTTTTGTTGCTGCTGCTGCCGGTCACGACGCACGCAAACGCACATCGGTACATGGGTATGTGTGCCCTCCACCGCTGCACCTCTGATATTGTTGTCTACCCTGCACTACCGGCACCTTCGTGTATCAACGAGTAGAGCTTTTAACGAGCAATCAAGTCTTCTTTCTCTCTCTCGCCTGCAAGAATCACTCCCTATCAACCTAGATTTTTCTTCTTTCATCATTACTTCTATATTTGAAAAAAAAACTAAGCTAAAGCAGCAATGAGCAGCTTCCCTGAGGTGCACGCGTCGAAGCACGCCCAGCGCACTCTGCAGCCGCTTACCGAGCTGACGGACAAGATGAAGCCGTCGCATAGCACGAAGCCTCTCATCAAGCTCTCCATGGGCGACCCGACCGCCGACGGCAACTTAGTCGCGCCGCAGATCCTCGTGGACGAGATGGTGGACATCGTGAAGTCGAAGGACTTCAACGGCTACCCGCCCGTCGCCGGCTTCAACGATGCTCGCCAGGTGGTGGCCGAGTACTGGAAGAAGTTCTGCGGCACGCCGGGGCGTAAGGATCAGATCCACTGGAGGAACGTGCTCCTCACCTCGGGTGGCTCGCACGCGATTATGCTGGCCATCAGCGCGCTGTGCAACGAGGGCGACAACCTGCTGGTCGGCGCACCGGCCTTTCCGCACTATAAGACCGTCTGCGACAGCTACGGCGTGGAGTGCCGCTACTTCCCGCTGGATGCGGCGCGAAATTGGGAGGCCGACCTGGACGCCGCGGCGAAACTGGTGGACAGCAAGACGCGTGGTGTGCTCTTTGTGAACCCCTCCAACCCTTGCGGCAGCAACTACAGCCGTGCGCACGTGGGCGAGATTATCGAGTTCTGCGAGAAGCACCACCTACCCCTGATCAGCGACGAGATCTACGCCGAGCTCGTCTTTAAGGACGAGGTGTTCACCTCGATCGCTGACTTCGACACGGACGTGCCGCGCGTGGTGCTGGGCGGTTCGGCTAAGCACGCCGTCACTCCCGGTTGGCGCATCGGCTGGCTCATCCTTGTCGACCGCAAGGAGGTGGCGACGGCGTGGATGAAGGGTATGGACCGGCTGGCCCAGCTGCTGACGGGCTCGAACTCCATCGGACAGATGTCGCTCGTGCGTGCCCTGACGAAGATCCCGCAGGACCACGTGGACAGCGTCATTGCGCAGCTGGAGGAGGGGGCGAAGGTGTACAACCGCCTGCTGAAGCATGACATCGGTCTCTCCTTTGACGCCCCGCGTGCGTCGATGTTCATCATGTTGAAGGTGGATTTCAACTACTTCAAGGACATCGCGACGGACATGGACTTCTACGAGAAGCTGCTGGATGAGGAGAACGTGCAGGTGCTGCCGGGCGAGATCTTCGGCGTGCACGGCTTCGTGCGAGCCACGACGTCACGCCCGGCCCGCATCGTCAACGAGGCGGTTGACCGCATCATCGAGTTCTGCGAACGTCACAAGAAGTAGCACGGCGTGCATGATTGAAAGAACGTAAAAGGAATACGTATATGTATAACGCCTGTACGTTGGTCTTTCTCTGTCACGAGTAATGTCATGGTTTTACTCTGCTTGTTTGTTTGTTTTCACGAATGTTCAGCTGTTCTCTGTCACTTCTCCTCTTTCACCCTTCACGCCCTTTTTGTTGCTTTTCTCCCCCCCCCCCCCGTAACGCTCCGTTCATTGTGTGCTGAACTGTGCGGACCACGGTACACAGAAAGTCTACACTGTTGCAGCTTTGGACTGCGTTTTACAAAAAAGAAAAGCACGAATCACGGAGAAGTGGACGGTGAGTGCGCAGGAAGAAAGAAAAAGCCTTCGGAACTACCGTGATCCTGAAGAGCTTTAGTACTATTATTATTATTATCGTTGTAATAAAAAAAAAAACGGGAAAGGCAAGATGTCCTCTTCTGTTTTTCAATGCTTTTTGTTTTCTTCTTGAATTACGCAAACGAGAACTAATGAACAAAAGGCAAAGCAGAGAACTGGGAATGCGCTGCACAGGTCTTTCATATTCGGATATGTGCGTATTCCTAGAGCGATTCCAGCTGTTGTTAATAAAGGCATGTCTATGATGCGAAGAGGTAAGACGGGAACGAAAAAAAGGACTAACTATGCTACGATGTTGTCATCTTTTTTATTTGTAAATTAAGTTATTCTATCTTTCTTTTTCACGTTTTTACGTTTCAAGTCGTCAGCAATGATGCATTTCGCGTGGATATGAATACGCTCGTTTCGTTAGCATCTTTAGTGTCCTTTAGTTACTATTATTATTGCTGCTTTTCATTTATCGGCAGCAATATCGCGTGAGTCTCGACCGTGAACTACGTATTCCTACCACCGCGTTATTCATGCTAGCGTTTGTTTTGTTTTTCATATATTTTTTTGTGAACACCTTTAGAGCCTGTAATAAATTGACGAAATCGAAAAACAGAAGAAAGTGTTACACAGAACAAATGCACCACCCCGTCAACCAAGCGAAGAGCTGGAATTGCTGATGCCTGCCAATTGGACCTTTTTTGTTGTTGTTTCACCCTTTCCTCCCTTTACTGTTTTATTACTGTTCTGACAACGCGTATATGTCGTTACGCTCCATTTTTTTGTGTTTTCTTTATTATTATTATTATATTTATATATTTTTTCCTCCATCTGGTATCGCGTACGGCAGACATTGCGTCATGGAGGTGAGTAGCCTCTTCTTGCACTGCACGATAGGCACGCATTGCGTAGCAAACGTTTCTCTCTTTTTTTCTTCTTCCTTTCCGCAGTATTCGTCGTCCATCTCACTCTTTCTTCGTACGCTTATTTTCGCGCTGACATCGACCGTATTTCCTTACAAATGTCCGAACAAACGAAGGAGGAAACTCTCTCTACTTTTGTTTTATTTATGTATGTGTGTGTGTGTTGCACGTGCGTGTCTTTTTATTCGCTCCGTCTGCGGTGTGAAATGCAGTCCGGCATGGAGCGCTCCTCCGTGCGGTTGAGTTTGTTCTGAGTGTGACGAGGCAGAGTAGCCTCTGTCACTTGTGAAGAGCGTGACTTGGTTGGTCTCTAGTGGTTTTCACACTGCGCGCAGACCGGATTACCCCTCACTTTTGTATAGCACCCTGCTCGAAAAAAAACTGCCTCCCACTCGCGCTCGTTCTGCTCTCTGCCGTCTTTTCTTTCCCTTCCCAGCCCGAGAAGCTCACGATACCTTCATTGTAGTTCAACACTGACGGCTCTACGCACAAACCTTGCTTCTGGACTGTCCACGACCAAATCCACTTAACTCCGCCGCTCACGTATCCTACGCTGTTTCACGTGCGCGCGCATTTTATACCCCATCGCGTTTGCCTCACTGCGTGTGTGTGTGTGTGTGTGTGTGTGTGTGTGTGTGTATTTCTTCTGCTTTCCCTTTGTTACCCAAACGAATCATGCCCCCTACCGGTGAATGGTCTGTCACGTGTTCCGCGCAGGCGAACCGCATCTTCAACCCAATCCGGGCCGTCTCCGACGCCTCGCACTCCTCTCTGTCGACCAAGTCCCTCATCAAGGTTTCCGTCGGCGACCCTACACTCGACGAGGGCTACCTGCCGACCTCGAAGGTGCAGCAGGCGGCGCTGCAGGAGGCCGTCAACTCCTGCCAGTACGGGGGGTACCGCCCTGCGGCCGGCACCGACGAGGCGCGTGCGGCCGTGGCAGAGTATTGGAAGCGGTATTTCGTCAGCACGGCGGCGCTCAAGTCCCACATTGTGGCGAGCCACGTCGTCATGACGTCCGGCGGCTCGCACGCGATCCAGATGGCCATCGCCTCGATTGCGAACCCCGGCGACAACATTCTCCTCCCCGCCCCGGGCTTCCCTCACTACACTACCATCGCCGTCACCTACGATATCGAGCAGCGCTACTACAACCTTGACCCCGAGAAGAACTGGGAGGCGAACGCAGAGGAGATCAAATCCCTCTGCGACGCGCGAACGAAGCTGCTGGTGATGACAAATCCATCCAACCCGTGCGGCAGCAACTTCTCGCGCGAGCACGTCGAGCTGCTGGTTCGCACGGCCGAGGAGCTGAAGGTGCCGATCTTTTCGGATGAGATCTACGCCGGCATGGTCTTCCAGCACGAGGAGAACCCCAACAAGACGTTCGTATCCGTCGCGGACGTCGACACGGTGGTGCCGCGCGTGATTCTCGGCGGCACCGCGAAGTCCCACCTCGTCCCCGGCTGGCGTATCGCGTGGCTTCTCTTCGTCGACCCTGCCGGCCACGGGGCGGACTACTTCCGCGGTATCCACAACGATACGTCTCTCTTGGTCGGTCCCAACACTCTCGGCCAGGCCTCTCTGCCCGCCGCGCTGCTCAAGACGCCGTCCGACTACCTCCCTCGGGTCACTGCCATCATCGCGGAGAGTGCGATGACCTTTTACCACGCCATCAACAACGGCAGCATCAACGCGGATCCGGAGAGGCGCATGCTCATCGCCACCCGGCCGCAGGCTGCGATGTACGTGATGGTGAGGATCGTGCTCGAACACTTCAACCCTGCGGTGGTCAGAGACGACCGCACCTTCTCCAGCAAGTTGTTTGAGGAGGAGAATGTGCAGGTGGTTCCTGGCACCGCCTTCCACGCTCCCGACTGCTTCCGCGTGGTCATCACACGGCCGGATGCCGTGCTGGAGGAGGCGGCGCAGCGCATGATTGAGTTCTGCGAGCGCCACCGCAGCGAAAACAGGCTGTCGCCGGCAGAGGCGAAGGAGGAGGCCGCCGACGACGCAGAGGATACGAAGAGTGAAAACAAGGCGGAAGCGAAGGAGGAGGCCGAGCACGTCGAAGAGGCGACGGAGGAAAGCGAGAAGAAGGACATCGAAGACGAGTTGTAAAACGCACACAGCGTTGCCGCGTGGTTCTTCCTCCTGCGCCAGTACGAGCACAACACGTCGCGCTTCTTTATCATTATTATTATTTTTACATTGCAAGCGATTTCATAGGTTTGTTTTGTTTTGGTTTGTTTTGTTGTCCTTAGTGAAGGTGGTTCTCCCTTTGGTGAGTGAGGTGAAGGGAAGAAAGGAAAGACTCGTCTATTTTGTAGAACCGTTTTTTCCTTCTCTCCACCAGTTGTGGCCTTTTTTATTTCTATCATTTTTTTTTGTCTGTTTGTGTCTCTCCATGGCGCTCTTTTGAACGCTGCTGTCACTCTTCTTTTTCTTGTTTTCTATATTATCGACTGTTATCCACACGCCGGAGGAACTCGTATACGTTGTTCTTCACCCTCATTCGCGATTTTTTGCTGAATGCCAATTCTTCTTTTCTTCTGTTAAGCTCGGTGTTCCTCGTAAAACACTTCTATATGTGTTTTAGGTGGTCCTTCCGTTACAACGGTTTTTGCGCGTGTATGCTGTTTCACATTCTTGTGCTTTTCTTTTTCATTTTACAAGACGGTTTATGATCAGCTGAGCAGTTCGCCTGTTGCTCATATTGTTGTCTTTTTTTTCATGGAAGTTAAAAGCAGTACCTACGAATAACTTCATGGTAATGAACGAGGTAAACTGCACCGTGTGGTGCCCAAGACACCTGAAACGCTTTTGAATACCTCTGTAATACATATTCTTAACGACAAAGAAGTGGCAATGAAAACAGCCGAAAGATGTGACCACCTTTTCTCTGTCTCGGCAGACAAGAGAGTTCGTATCGACGGCACGAACCAGCAGAAAAAGGGGACGGGCGGTTGACGTGTAGCGCGTGTGCTACGCTGCAAACCCGTTAAACGGAATTCGAAAGGCACTTTCTTTTCTCCCTGCAAATGCAAGTTTGTTCGTTTGCGTGATTGGCACACGGGGGGTTTCACTCTCGAACTCCACTTTCTCCCTCTGTCGTTCCCGCATTCTCGCTCTCTTCTTCTCGAAAGGTTCACGACCTTTTCACGCCTCGCAGTTTCTCTCTGTGCTTCCGTAATCTGTTCTTTCTTTTCTGGGCTCTTTGCGCTTTTCGTCATCGCTTTATTATCGCCATCTTTTTGTCTTGTTTTCTCCTTCCCTCAACGACTCCCACGCTTCCGCAGCCATGACGCGCACCTGGGACAGCGTCAAGCCGTCGCAGCGCAGCCAGTTTCCGCACCCCCTGCTCGCCTTTGGCGCCAAACTGGGCCAAATCTCCGAGGCGAACAAAGCGCAGCACGCGGCGGAGAGCAAATCGCTCATCTCCCTCGCCGTCGGTGACCCGGCCCTCGATGGCAACATCCCACCGCCGACGGAGCTGATGGAGAAGTTGGACGCGGCGGTGCAGCAGGAGCGGGCCAACGGGTACAGCCTGAGCCACGGCTCGCTGAGTGTGCGTCAGGCCATCGCCGAGTACTGGGCGCGCTGGTTTGCACCGTCGCTGCCGGCAGGCACGCTCTCGGCGAATGACGTCGTCATCTCCTGTGGCTGCTCTGACGGTCTGTCGATGGTCTTGGGCGCCATCGCGGCCGCCGGGGAGAGCATTCTCCTGCCCCAGCCGTTCTTCTCGCAGTACACGATGACCTGCAACTACTTCGGCATCCAACCCGTTCACTACCCCTGTCTGGTGGAGAGGAACTGGGAGGTCGACCTGGAGGCGGTGCGTCGCATCGTGGAGAACGATCACGAGCACAAGATTCGCGCTATTCTCATCAACAACCCGTCCAACCCGTGCGGCAGCAACTTCTCGCGCGCGCACACGGAGGCCATTGTGCGCCTCTGCGCGGAGCTGCGCCTGCCCATCGTAGCCGATGAGATTTACGCCGGCATGACGTACAACATCGACAACCCCGCAGCGGAGGTGCCTTTCACGTCTGTCGCCGACATCGCATGCGGCGCGACGCGCTTTGTGGTTGCAGGCGCCTCGAAGCGCTTCGGTGTGCCGGGCGAGCGCATGGGTTGGATTGTCCGCGTCGACCCGACAGACGCCGGCTCGGAGGTGATGAAGGGCATCTTGAACCTGTCCTCGCGCTACTATATCCCTATGACGCCGTTGCAGGTCGCCTTGGAGGAGTGTCTGCGCACGACTGATGAAACCTACTTCCGCCACGCGAAGCAGGTGCTGTGCGAGAACGCGCTGTATTTGTTCAACGCTCTGTCCAAGGTTTCAGGCCTGAGCCCGATGAAGCCGTCGGGTGGCATGTTCATGTGTGTCGTGCTGAAGAAGGAGGAGTTGGAGGAGACCATGTGCGATGGCGTGGCCTTCGCAAACGGGTTGGCGGCAGAGGAGAACGTGCACGTCTTTCCTGGGGAGGCGTTTCTTATGCCTGGCGCGTTTCGCCTGACGCTGTCCCGCCCGCTGCCGGTGGCGGAGGCCGCTGTTGGTCGCATCCGCGCTTTTTGCGAGCGTCACGCGCGCAAGTGAAGTGAGGAAGCGAGAGCAATTATTATTGATGCGTCGAAGTTTTACGCAGCTCGACTGCACGCAATCGCGGAAGTCTTGAAAAAAAAAGAGTGGTGCTGTCCTCACCGATGTTGTAAGCCTTTTTTTTTGGGGTGTGTGTGTGTGTTGTGCGTGCTTAAGTCACGCTTTTTAAAATCTAAAGCGTTGATGCTGCTTTTGTTTACCTTCATTAGCTTAACGGTTCCTCATTTTCCACGAGTGACTTCTAACGACGCCTTTGGCGTGTGTTGACTCGTCTGTTACTTCGAACTTCCTTTCCATAAGAAAGAAAAAACACTTTGCGTTTGGCAAATGATGCGTGTGTGCTCGCTTCTTATTTTTTGGTTCTTGTTTTTGCAGGCAATTGATTTCGTGCTCGATGAACTCTCCACTGCCAAAACACAAGAAACGAGTCAGTGTCGCAGCTCCACCCCACCATTTCCGTCGTGGCGTGGGAGGCGGCAACGCAAGTCGGAGCAAAGTTGGAGAGTTCGCTGGGAAAAACACACGGGCGACTTACCGACCACTACGGTTTCTGAACTTGAACGCAAGAAAAGGAGGGGGAAGAGAGAAGGTACTTCTTGTGGTTCATGACGACAACGAACAGAACGTCATGGAGAGTGTGCATGGACGTTGCTGTGTCAACATGATTCCAATTCTTTCCTGAGCAGTTTGTGAGAGACCAAATTGGCCCACACTGCGCGTACATCTGTCTCGTTTCGGAATCCGTGCATTTCGTGGCTCTTCCTTATGTTTGGATCATAGGCATAGGTAAAAAAAAAGAAGTTGATGTCGTCCAGCAGCCTCATTCTTCTTCTGAGCTCGTCACTCTATCTGCCTCTTTTCTTAATAATTTTTGTTTCCTCTTCTCAATATATATTTCAGTCACTGCTACGCATAAAGCGTATATATATGTTAATAGCCGATTGTGTCTTCGTTGGCAATACTACGAACAACGTAATTCAAACTAAAAAGAGCTACAAAATAACCGAATGCCGCCTCGCGACACGCAGTCGTCGTCCGCCGGTACCACCCGCATGCGCCCGGTAAGACTCAATGTGACACCCATCACGAAGAAAATGTATCGCTGCTTCTCCCGATCTCAGGCGCAGGAGGCTCTCCTAGCAGAGGAAGCAGCGATCACGTCGAAGATGACGTTAAAACGTCGTCGCTCTCATGGCGAGGCCTCGGCTACGTCGTCCTCCGCTGGCGATGTTGCGGAGCGGGATCAAGTGCGCGCCCCTCCATCGGCTGCTGCCTTCACGATAGAGACGACATCGACTGTTGTCTCCACCGTTGCTCCTTCTCTCTCCGCAAACTCAGGAGACGAAAAAAAGGAAAGGAAACACCGAACTGGTGCCTCGTCTTCCAAGGTGCATCGATGAGTCTCGTGGACGACAAGTGCTGGTACAGAAAACCGCGAGACGGTTGAGTTATTGGGTTTTTTTTTCCGGAGAGGGCAAATTCGCATCCCGTGGGAATTGTCTTTGTTTGTTTTCTCGTGCTTTCAGCAGTCTTGTCTTCATGTCACGCATCGTTCGTTGAGGGGTGATGCGAAGAGAGAGAGAGAAAGAGAGAGAAACGAAACAACGCAAAAGACGTAGTACTTTTCTGTGTGTGATTGCAAGGAACACAGACGCGAGGTTGTACTGTCACGGGTTATGATGAACAGAAGAGGACATGAACTTTGATTACGCAAATCATTACCTTCCGCACGTGCTCTCTTGTCTCACTCCCTCTCCAAAGTCCCTTCGCCTATCTCACCATAGTCTTTGGAAACACTTACTCTTCCCTTAAAAAAAAAAAAAACATCTCTACGAAAGGCGGCGACCGCTACCCCGTCGACTTCTTGTTGCACTCACAACATACGCACGCAGTCCATTTTTCTTTTCTTCTTCTTTCTGCAATTCAGTAGCTCAGCAAATGGACTCGCAAACCCGCAGTGGTTTTCGTGCGTCCGAGTTACAGCGATTCACCTTCGCGCCACGGACGGCAGAAAGCGTTGCATGCAATGGGGCTGCATCGTGCCCCAAGGCCTTCGATGACGTCGACGACTCGCAACAGACGGATCGCTCGTTTGAGATGCGTGGGGAAGACGGCGAAAGAGCGCAAGAGACCATCACCGTTCGAACAACGGTGCCGCGCACCACATGCGTCACGAGCAGCAGTCCTCTTTCCAGGAGAGAGCAGCGCAGCGCTGCAGTGCACGTTGATCCTCATCGCAGCCGCACCGTCGCCGCCGCCGCCGCCGCGAAGGAGGAGGAAGAAAAAGAGGCGGCGGCGGAGCCGCTGACGGCGGAGAATGAGACGTGGCGCCACTGGGGATTCCGGCATACCTGGAACGGTTTCGTAATGATGCTCCTTGGTCTTTATCAAGTAGTGCAGGTGGGTGTGCGTCGGCAGCCGGCGGATGTGGAGACGATCACCAACACAACCAACGCGTACATGTCCGCCCCTCCTCGTGCGGATGAACTGGAAAAGAAGGCGGGAGGACTCGGCAGCGCCGAAACCGTACCGTTATGAATATCCGCAGCAGACTTTAGCATCGTCTAAGCACTTCAGCGTGTTCCCCCCCCCCTCTCCCTCGTACGTGAGTGTGTGTGTGTGTGTGTGTCTCTTGTGTAACCGAAGAACGACATTGCATCGCGTCTAGCAGGTATCACTATTTCTGGGTGCATGTACAACTTTCCTTTCGTGTCATGCAGATGTGTATGGTGCTGATGCTTTGTTGCTGTTGTATATAAATATATATCTTAATGGAAGACTGTTGGCTTTCTTTTCTGCTGCTTGTCAATTATTGGAAAAACAACAACAACAGCGAAGACGCTGAAACAGCGCGCTGAGCGACAGCTGTTTGTCGCTCCGTACGCCTTTGTTTCACTTTATTTTTTCTATTTTCATTTTTTTTTCGCGCTTTGGGGCGCTGTCCATACTTGTCTCCTGTGTACTGCTCGAGTTTGACATGCGTACATTGTCCGCCAGAGGACGCATCGCGTGAGAACCCCAAGTGAGGCTCTTTCGGAAGGCTGTTGATCTCGTGCCTCCTTTTCTTTATTTGTTTGCTTGTTTGCTCTCCTCCGCCCCTCACGCATTTCATCAACCATTCAAGCCTTCCTTTTCATATTGCTACTTTGACTGCTGTATATGTCGATAAGCGACTGGCGGTGTCATAGGAAACTCAGAACACATGCAAAAAAGGAAAAAAAGTGAGCAGCTGTAAACAAGCAGTAGGATGAAAATGAGAACGAGGTACTTTTTTTTTCTAGCGGTGTATGGGAGCTGTTGGTGTCGTTTGTATTCACTGGGGTTATGTTCCTGATGTGCCCCCAACATGAAGACCAGCGGTGAATACGCATCTTTCTCCTTTTCTCCTTCCCTCCCTCGTAGTTCGCCGCACTCTTCTCTTCTCTTTATTATTATTATTATTATTTTTGGTCTCGCCGCCTCCTTTGCAGAATGTGCATTGGGTCTCCAGTGCGCACTACGTTCCTTCTATTGACTGTTTTGTTGTGTGTGTGTGTGTGTGTGTGTGTGTGTGTGTGTGTGTGTGTGTGTGCCAACCGTCGAGATACCGGAAGCATAATCTGCAGATCCACTTAATTGGAGCTCTCTTTCTCCCCCTGTATTAATCGAACTTCTCGCAAAGAAATAATTACCATAAAGTTGTACCAAAGACGCTGGCTGCTCCATCTCGGCTTCTCTAAGAACGCCATTCTTTGTCGCTACCCATCTGTACCACATAGAAAAACGTTGCTCTAAAAAATGTTCCACCTCAATTTGAGAACGGCAGCTTCTCCACCGCCCACCTCATCGGGTGCAACAGCCGGCACTGCCGTGACCGCGCCCGCCGACACCCCAGCGCTAAACGAGGTGCCATGGACGGTCATCGACGCGGATGAGAACGAGTCCTTCGAGAGCACCCCATCCACACGCAGCGGTGGCGGCGACGGCACCAACGAAAGCGGCTCGTCAGGCACCGCCTCTCCCCAGCTATCGGAACCGCAGGTGTTAGTGGACCAAGGTCCCTATCCGCACTGCCCCATCTTCATCCCGTCGAAGGGCCGGTGTGAGTTGGAGCGCAGCACCATGGCCACTCTCCTGCGCGATCTCGTGCCTTTTGTGTTGGTCGTGGAGCAAGATGAGGTGAAGGCCTACAGTGCACTGCTGGACCGCCTCGTCGGACAAAACTACGGTTTTGCGGGGATGGTTTACTCTTCACCGACAACCGGTGCCGCGCCGGGCTCGCCAGCGAAGGAAGCCGAGGCAAAGGACTCCAAGGAGAACGGTGCCACCATAAGAGACTCAGCGGTAGAAGCGGCGGCGGACGATTTATGGGACTTTCCTTGTGCCTGTTGCTGTCGCGGTGACGGGGGTAGTCGCGGCAGCAATACGAAGGGCAGCGGGTCGCCATTCACCGCCGTCGAGACACTCGCCCACCGGCTGTCGAAGTCGTTTCATCACGGATACGTGTTCGAGCCGCCCACACAGAACACGGCATCGGAGCAGGCGAACGACGCGCACAGCCGCGAAGAGGGCTCTGCGGAGACCGGTGCGCACCTGGGGAACGGCGGGGCGTTTCAGGGAGCCGCAGCGGAGCGGGTGGCGGCGGTTGCCGGCGAAAGCGGCACTTCACCCCCTCGTCGTCCGTCTCCCGCCTTTGTGCTGCGCGATGTGAACGACGTTCGTGCTCTTTTCCGCATTGAGGTGCTGCCGGAGGCGAACCGCGGTGTCTCGTACGTGCGCAACTACATTCTACAGGTGCTCGTCCCGCGTATGATGGTGGCGTGTGGGGTCGATCAGTCCGGCAATATGGAGGAGCTCTGCCTCACCGGCCCTGGGGAGCACAGCACCCTCACGCCAGCCGCGTTGCGCTCGGTTGCCCTCGATCCCGATGTGTATAACGCCTTGCAGAACAAGACGGACATGGAGAAGTACCTTGACACGCGACGGAGTCGTGCCACAGCACAACTGAGTGGCAGCGGCGGTGGACGAGGTGCCAAACCATATTACGCCGGCCTCACTGCCGGGGCGTACGGAGGAGCAGCGGTCGAGACAGCGACGGACAATGCAAACAGGCCGGCGGCGTCGTCACTGATGAATGGCACACAAGTCACGCGTGACACCCCGCGACTTCTGCACGGTCTCTTCGGCTTCTACTGGGTCCTGGATGACGACATCTACGGCTTTTATGAGCTGCAGGGAACAGGGCAGAAGCAGCAGCGTATTTCGAGTCGGACGATGTTGCGCGAGGTGGAGAGCCGGCTGCGGCTGCTGCGCCGCAACGCCGACCTCGCCTCTCCCCCGCCGCCCTCCGTGCCGCCAGCCGGGTTTGTGGTGTCGGCCAGTGCAGGCAGCCCCACCGGCTACGGCATCCCGCAGCAGCAATACGTCTTCACCGGGAAAGAGGATGCCCTGGCGAACAACTACATCAGCGGTGCAAAGGGGAGGTTGCCGACACTGCAGAACTACTCCCTCTACTACTCCACGGCCTGCTTCTCGCTCGAGTACGGCCGCTTCGCCCTCAGCTCAGCGCCGGACTCCTTGGCGGTCAACTCGTACAACAACATCGCGTGCCTCTTCAACTACACCCTGCTGCACAACCCACCACAGATGCGCTACTTTCCTCCAGGGGTGCCAAACGTGCGCCGCCCCGAGGACACCTTGGTCGGCTACCTCGGACACAGCATGCTGTGGTACCGCTTCGCGATTCGCGAGGACTACGACTTCACGCTGCAGCTCGTCGCCCGAGGCCTGTACACGCTGCGCTTCCGCAGCCTCTCCTTTGAAGTACCACAGATGATGAAGGTGCGGGGCGGCATGACGGACTACTACCGCAACTGCCAAGAGGAGATCCGTC
The DNA here is from genome assembly GCF_001293395.1 of Leptomonas pyrrhocoris. Lineage (NCBI taxonomy): Eukaryota > Euglenozoa > Kinetoplastea > Trypanosomatida > Trypanosomatidae > Leptomonas > Leptomonas pyrrhocoris. The sequence continues at coordinate 837,426 of NW_015438365.1, forward strand.
AGCAGAACAACCGCTTTGTTCTGCAGTGGCCCGCCGTCGCGCAGCATTGGGTAAAAGGGAAGGAGGACAACAAGCGAGACGACATTCGAGTTCGGTGGGATTTGCTAAGCCCGGCCCGTGCGAAGCATCCCGGGGCCTTCCTTTACCTGAACGCCCCTTTGCCGCAGCTGCAGCCTCAGCGCAGCGACGAAGGCAAGTCGGACACCGCAGGCGCAGAGTCGCACAAGCGCGCCCGACCGACGTCGCCAACGGCAGGCGCGCTGGAGAGCAGCAGTGGCGCGCCAAGAGCGAGGGACGGAAATCCAACCCCGTCCCCGGTGGCGTCGGCCGCGCAGGATTGGAAGGGCGGCTACGTGGTGGAGCGGTGGCGCGACATCAGCCCTGCGGAGGCCAAAGCGCATGTTGGTCTGATTGCCCTGCCGAGCGATGCCGTCCACATTGGTCAGACCGTCGCCGCCATCCCGCCATTTTTTGAGCAGCAGCCCTCCGTGGTGCTCGCCACCGTGATCGACCGATCCGTAAAGGAAGAAAGCGCGTCGTCGAAGTCGCACGTGGTGTGGACGGCGGTGGCGCAGGATGTCCGGGGCATGCCGTTTCTGCACATCGAGACGTGCTATCAGCCTCCGGAGGAGGGCATTGTGACGGCCGCCGAGAAGCTGGACCGATTCTTCACCGGTCTTGATGCGTGAAGCAGTCAGCTTCGCATCAACCACGGCGAGAGCGGCCAACTTCTTGTTTATTAAACCACACACTCTTTCGCCAACTGTGGCTCTCATAGACCGATCAACAAAACAACCAAAAAACAACAACTGAACGGTTCGCAGCCGAACTGCTAAAGTGGTGATTTTATACTCAACCGACCACGCTTGAGACTCAAGCTTGGGCTTGTGTATGGGGGACAGCATTACATTTTTGTTTCTTGCGCAAGTACTGAGAGTTACTGAAGGTACTCTTCGGGAAATTGCAACGGGTTGAAAGCAGCAGAAGAAAACAAATGGTGTTCTCAACCGATGAAATCACGCATGCGTCTTCGTGGCCTGCTGACTCTAACGTGCTCTTTTTTTTTCTCTCCCTCCTCGGCCACACCAACACCAACACACACACACACACACGCACACGCACACGCACTCTATCACGCTTATTAATCGACGTTTTACATCTATCGTGTGGGACGACAGTCTGTTATTCGCTCCTGTCATTTTTTTACAACTATTTTTTCTCTTCATCATCTGAAAGTCATTTCTTTTCAAACTCGATCGCCGGTATTCTTTTCTGCTTGACAGCCTTCTCGTCTCGCTCCTTCTTTCACTCTCTCTCTCTCCCTACTTTAACACTACCATCACAATGTCCGCCGGTTCTGGTGAGTCTGCCCCGACCAACCTCGTGCGCCGCCGCGCGAAGGGAGAGGCGAACGAGGACGTCAACGCCGCCGCCGATCGCTTTCGCGACCGCTTCGAGAAGGCCACTCTCGAGGAGCGCAAGGAGGCGACCACCACCATGGTGAACGAGTACTATGACCTCGTGACGGACTTTTACGAGTACGGCTGGGGGCAGAACTTCCACTTCGCCCCTCGCTACGCCGGCGAGACCTTCTTCGAGTCCATCGCTCGCCACGAGCACTTCCTCGCCTCCCGCGGCGGATTCGTGGAGGGCGACCACATCGTCGACCTCGGTTGCGGGGTGGGCGGTCCGGCGCGTAACATGGTCCGCCTCACGCGCTGCAGTGTCACGGGGGTGAACAACAACGAGTACCAGATCAGCCGTGCTCGCCGCCACGACGCCCGCGCCGGCATGAGTGGTAAGATCGATTACGCCAAGACGGACTTCTGTGATATGGGGTTCGCGGACAACACCTTTGACGGCGCCTACGCGATTGAGGCGACGTGCCACGCCAAGGACAAGGTGAAGTGCTACAGCGAGATCTGCCGCGTGATCAAACCTGGCACGTGCTTCGTTGTGTACGAGTGGTGCATGACGGACAAGTACAACCCGGACGACGCCTACCACCGCCAGATCAAGCACCGCATCGAGCTGGGCGACGGTCTGCCGGAGATGGAGACGTGCAAGCAGGTGGTGGAGTACATGAAGAAGGCCGGCTTCGAGGTGGAGGAGGCCTTCGACGTTATTGTGCAGTTCGAGTCCAGCCCGATCAAGAATATCGCGTGGTATCAACCGTTGACGGGGAACTACACGACTCTGAAGGGTCTGCGCGCGACCCCTATCGGCCGTCTTTTCACGAACATCATGTGTCGCGTTCTCGAACTTTTCCATCTGGCCCCCAAGGGCACCCACAAGGCGGCGGAGATTCTGGAGGAGGCCGCGGACAGTCTCGCGATTGGCGGCCAGATGGGTATTTTCACCCCTGCCTTCTTCATCCGTGCGCGCAAGCCCGGAAAGAAAGCGTAAGAAGTTGAAGTAAAGCTGACCGATATATGCGGAAAGAAGAAGAAATCGCGGAGATTGTCTAAGCGAATACGCCACAACAGAAAAGAGAAAGAAAAACGTTGGCTCTTTCTTTTTCCCACGTCTCTCTCATTACCCATAGAGTGACGTCATGGTGGCATTGCAGGCGCGGAGACAACAGCCCGCGTTTACCGAAGGTCACTACCTTTCTTTTACTTATCAATCTTGAACCTTTTGTTCAGGAAAAAAAAGTAGCTGAATTTGATGTATGATTGTAGATGTGTGTGTGTGTGTGTGTGCGTGTGCTGGATTTCTCGCAGGGTGCAAACTCTCTTTTTGAAAAAGTTATTACTCATTGGATGAGTGTATTATTTTGATGTGTCCGGTTAGAAAGTTTCAATGAGTGGGCGTGCTCAACTAAGGTGAAGATCAAACATGCTCATCCACAACTGTAGGTACCTGCTGACTAATGAAGATGACCAGTTTTTTTTTCTGGGAGGGGGGGGGGTAACTTCTTTCGTGAGACACCGACTGCGCTGAAAATATTTCCTACGTTGCTGTTGGTGTTTTTCAGTCGTTGATTGAGAGTAAATAATGTCTTGTCGCTGCTGATTTCGTTCATCAGTAGTAGGCGAGACGAGTTGGTGAGTTCAAGATGAAAGCTTCGATTTGTCGTTGTTCTTTGGTGTACTTCCATAAGACTGAGGTGCAGTGAGGTGTGAGTATTATTGTTTCTGTGTTGATCGTGTGTGCTTGCGTACGAGTGTTTGTGTCTGTGTCGGTGGACCCGCTCTCGAGCTTCCTTTGTTTCTAAGGGGCTCCACGTTACTCTCCCACTTCTGTTTATTAGTGTCGCGCCTTTTTCGTAGTTGTACATGCGGGCTTATCTATCACTACTCTTTCCTCCTTCGTACGTACGCTCAGTGATGTCATTATTCTCTGTTTTATTTGGAAAAGAAGATAAAGGAGAGGTGAAAGAAATGGTAGAACGTCAACGCGCCTGCTTTAGCTCCTCAGACCTCTACCTTTTTTTTGGTTCTCAGCATGTTCTAGATGGGTATGCACGAAGAGTGTGTCTGCGTATCATTCCGGCAAGATCAACGTACCTTTCACATTTTTTTGTATTTCCTCTCCAATCAAAAAAGCGTAGTCTATTTTTTTTTACCTCTTGTTTTCAAAGAAACTTGTGTGAAGCCAACAATCACCTCGTGGGTTGTTGTCCTCTCTCTCGTCTGTGTGCTTCCGAGTTCGGCAAAAATCGACGGCTGCGCTGTGGAGATCACAGTGAGCATTGTGTGTATGTGTGTTTGCTTCGTCTCGCTCTCTTCATTTTTTTTTTTGAGGAGGGGGGGGGGTTCCGCCGCTGTCCTCATGTTCTCTCTTTACGCGGAGTTCTACCCTGTGCGATGAGCTTCTTGCACCTTTGCATTCGAACCGCTGCCAATATAAAAAAAAAGGAGAACAGGTCGGTCACACCATGAAGAGGAGTCTGCGTTCACCGAGGTCTGCACCACCACCTTGAACGACACAGCTCAGCTTTCGAATGCGTCTGTGCGAGGAAAAAAAAGTAAAAGTAAACCTGAAAGAACGCGTTTAAGACTGAATAGGAAAGTACACATTTAAAGATAAAAAAATAAAATTAACAAAGAAGAAGAAAAAAGACTTCGAAAGAAAACATTTGTCGCGATCTCTAGAGACAAAGTTACCCTCGATGTCTCAGGCACCGCACTTGCAACTTTCACTTCACTCTTTGGCAGTGCAGAACTGCTGATTTTGACTACCATGCTCCAGCGTTGGGATTGGTGCAGGTTGTCAACGCCCCCAACCGCTGGGTTGAAGGCTAGCAAATTGATTGGGACCTCCGTAAACCCACAACACACAACCCTGCCTATTGTTCGTGGGCTTGTTTTTTTTTTTGTTGCTGCTGTTCTACCATGTCTTATATATATTTCCTTCTTGTTTCTTATGTAAATTCTGACGTTCTGCCGATCGACGCCGCGTGCAGCACCAATTGCACTAGCATAGGACACATCCTCCCCTTCTCCTAAAAAAAAAAGGAAAATGCTGAGTGAGAGTGAGTACCACCTGGTGGTCGTCGCCTTCCAATCCATGGACCACGGCGGCATCGGCCTCATTCCGCTTAGCGAAGTGAAGCAGCGCTACTTCGCACACGCGCACCCACGCGTGAAGGAAGGCAAGATGGCTCCCTCCGCCGCACGAGACACCCTCGACCACCACTTTGGTCTCTGCGCGGCGGACCACGACGGCGGCATCACCTTCGACGAGTTCCTCGCGTACCATGAAAAAATCGCCGACGAGGCCTACGATGAGCAAGTCGGTGACATTCCGGCCTTTACGGAGCGCACAATCACGGAGCTGTGGAGGTTGGGGGACGTTCTGCTGCCCACCGGGGTACGACCGCTTTTCTCTATTTCCCAGGCCCCATCTGCTCTTTACGCCGTCACTCCTATGACTTTGGTTTGGGTAGAGCGGCGATCACAGCAGCAGCAGCCTGCAGTGGCCTCGTCCTCCTCCGCAAAAGTGACTCCGACTGCTGGTCGTGGCGACTTGAGTGCTTTGTTCGTGCTGCGTGGTATCAAGGATGTGGTTCGCCCCACCTTCTCTCGCGGGGACCTTCCAGACGAGCTGCAAGGTTACTTCGCCTACCCGGAGGAGCTGACCGGGATGGCGGTGGAGTACCTGCCGCCGCAGATATCGATGCAGAACTGGTACGATTTCTGCTGGGAGTACGCCGACAACAAGTACTGCGGTGTGGAGGGCATTATCTCCACCCGGGTGGATCGGGAGCTGCTGCCGGCGGGTCTACGGCAGTTCCTGTGCACCCACAGCACCGCCATCGCACGCCAGACGCAGTGGATTCCGTCGCGGCAGGCGGTGAATCCAATGTACAAGAAGACGAGCACCTCTTACGGCGTCGGCGTCACGGAGGAATGCAGAAGGATTCATTACTGGAAGGTGAACACCTTTGCAGGGAAGCAGTATGGCAATCAGTATCACGGACTGTGTGGGAAGCAGTTTTCGAAGGCGGCCGGACCAGTAAAGTCGAGCGCCGCAACCGGGATGAATATATGAGACACTCGAAAAAGCGCGAAAAAGGAAACCACGGCGTGGCTCGTTTGTCATCTTGGCTCTTCGTGCTGATGTACAATTTAGAATCTTGATGTCTACTTCAACTGAACACTAATCTGCCGTTGTACAAACAAACAACCGAAAAAGGCTGTGGTGATCTGCCCGTAAAGAGCGATAATAGAAAAGGAAGAGGTCGTGCCAGACACAAATTCTTCAGCTTTGTATAGTCATCTCACGCGTTCTGCAGCTCTCCTGCTTCTTTGGCGGAAGACTATTTTATCAACATGGCTGAGGGTTTCACCGTTGTAGCTATAACACTGAAGGTCATCAGTGGCAACACAGGCTGCAAACGAATAAAGAGACTCCCCTCTACTGCACGTTGGTCGTTTTCTTTGTTTCCTTGAACCTGCAAATGGACACTACAGCAAATATATATATTTGCGTCTGTTCACTTCCCTTCCGCTACCTCCTCTCCTTCTCTGGTGCATGGAGGTCTGCTTGAACTCATGCGTACTCCGGCCCCTTCGCCACACCCTTGTTTCTCTCCTTGCTGCCGCCGCAGCGCAAACTCGTTCTATCCGCATTCCTTTAACAACTATCGCTTTCGTGTTGTGTACCTTTCTTAGCCGTCTATATTCGCTGTTCCTTCTCTTCTCTTTGCCGCCTCTGAAATGTCCCAGGTTGTCAAACCCCGCCGCGTCGGCATCATCGGCAACGGCCACGTCGGCTCCCACATCGGCTACTCCCTCGCCATCCAGGGCATCGCTGATGAGATTTACTTCGCCGACTGCAACGCGGCCATTGCACGCTCGCAGGCCATCGACGTCCAAGATGCTGTCACCTACATGCCGCACCGCGTGCACATCGTCTCCTGCGGCGTCGGCGATCTCGCCGGGTGCGACGCGATTGTGCTGTCTGCCGGGCCGTTGCCGGAGGGCAACGAGTCGCGACTGGCCACCCTGCCCCGCACGATGCTAGTGGTGCTGGACATCGTGGCGCGGCTGAAGGAGCACGTCATGCCGACATTCAAGGGTGTTCTCATCAGCATCTCAAACCCGGCTGATGCCATAGCGACCTACATGATGAAGGCGCTTGACTTGCCGCCGCAGCGGGTCATCTGCACCGGCACCTGTCTCGACTCCGCCCGTTTGCAGGCCCTCCTGCACCGCGAACTGAAGGGCAACGTGTCGCCGGCGTCGATGCAGTCCGCCATGATGTTGGGCGAGCACGGCGACAGCAGCATCGTGGCCTGGTCAAACGTGCGGGTGGGCAGCAAGTCGCTGGACCAGCTGCAGAAGGAGAACCCCGAGCGCTACCCCAGCTTTGACCGCGCCGCGCTTCAAGACGAAGCGCGCAAACGCGGCTACGACGTGCTACTCGGCAAGGGCTCGACGGAGTTCGGCATTTGCACGGCGGCTGCTACCATCATCAAGTCTGTCTTTCACAACGATCAGCGTGTGCTGCCCTGCTCTGTCTACCTGGATGGTGAGTATGGTGAGAAGGGTTTGTTCGCGTCGGTGCCGGTGGTGATTGGTGCGAATGGTGTGGAGGACATCATCGAGCTGGAGCTGACGCCGGAGGAGAAGGCGGGCTTCCACCACTCCTGCGATGTCATCCGCTCCTGTATTCAGAAGGCGATGGCCTCTCACCCGTTGTAAGAGAAAACGCTGAGAGGCCACACGTGTTTGATTATGCGGCCCTGCGTTTGTCTCTTTACAGAGTAATTCTCCGGTAGTTACCGTTCTTTGTTTTCTTTCTTTCTTTCGTTTCCCGTTTATTGGTCTCCCCACTCATCTTTGTCCGGAGGCATCCGCGACCCGTCTGCGACGTTGCTTCTGCGTGTAAAACCGGAAGTAAAAAGCTCCTCGAATTTGATGTACACCTGTTTCAGGGACCCCAAGGGTGGTGGTAGGAAGCGTTTCAGAAAGGGGGTCGTTTTTTTAATTGTTTTTGCTACGGCTTTTAGTTTTTTCTGAGAGCTTGCGCCAGGAAAAATTCGCTGGGAGATGAATCGAAAGCTTCATGTTGTACTACTATCCCTTTCTCTTCTCTCCCCTCCAGTCGACCTCTCTCCAGGAAAGGTTGTTTTCTTTTTTTCCCACCGTCCCGCCCCTTTTCAAACCCCACGAGGTGGACATGCAGACGATCTGAGTCTGCAAGAAACTCCCTTTCGTAAAGTTCTAATTGGTTCAAAAATAAATATAAAAAGAAAATAACGCCGTCTACCCTTAAAGAAAAATGAAAACGATACAGGGATGTAACGACACTGTGTTGCACTTTATTGATCTTTCTCCTTTCTCCTTTCTTCTTCCTTCCTTCCTGATCTGAGAGTAGTCGACTAGAATTTTTCTTCCTTTGTATGCTCTGTGCTCGAGCACTATTACGTCAACTGTGCCGCCAGCATGCTCTCCTTTTTGTCTCTTTTCTTTCACTATTAATGCGTGTTTGTTCGTCTGCGTGTTTATATCTTACCTTTATTTCTTTTTCTCCTCGCGCATCCTCGCACGCCGTACTTGTTAAACAAGACAGGCAGTCAGCTTCGTTCGTCAAGCGTCTCTTTTCTGTGTGACGATTGAAACTCAGTCCTGTCCAATCCTCCTGACTAGCATATATATATATGAGCAGTCCTCTTTCTCCCGTCGTTTTTTCTTCTTCTTCTTTCGCACTAACTAACATGTCTTTCCAGTCGCGTAGAATGCGACTCTAAAGCTCGTGAAGAAAATGGTAAGAAAGTGCTGCTATCTACAACGAACGAGTGATTCGTCGCGCTGTGATGCCGACTGAAACGTAATGTTTTTCTTCGCCGTCCAACCTCCGACAAGTAGTCCCCAGCTCGGTCTGCTTGCCGCATCACTACTTTCTTCAACCTTTACTGTTTTAATATCTTCTCCCTCCCTCCCTCCCCCCTCCTCCTTTTCGGCCAGCGTGCTTTTCCTCTTGTCAACGTTTATCCATAAAGTTGTCTGATTGGGAGGGGCACAGCATCGGCTGTAATATGTGTTCTACCCTTTTTCTGTTTTGAACGACGTTGAGAATCTTTATGTTTCCTCGTGCATATACTGCACTTTATTGCGTGGTCTTCGTGTCGCACTGATTGCTGCTAGCAGCGTCGCGCGTGTTGTCTGATTGATTTCACTTTTCTGTGTTTCCTCGCCGTTTTGTGGTGCGTCTATCAAACGCCCTCTTCTGCTATTTTACTCAACAACTGGTATATCTGGTAACCGCTCTCTACGGTACTGTTGCAGTTGCAAACGTCACTCGAATTACTTTCTAGTACGTCGCTTATATACGTAACTCTGCTTCGTTAAGTTTTCCATCGAGTTTCCACGTCACCGCTGACACCTTGGGGGGGAGGCTGGGTTTTCATATATAAACATATACATATATATATATATATGTGTGTATTTCTGTTGGCATACTCACTTACAAGCACTTCAACTCCTCTCCTCCATGACTGTCTCACTGCACAGTCTCATTGAGGAGTGGGAGGCGATCAACCATGACCTGTTCAAAGCCTCACTGGAGTCTCATCGTCGCTACCCGTTTCCCGTTAGCCTCTTTAGCCCGGACTCAGTGACCGATCTGCCATCGAGTCGTTCTGCAGCCTCATCCTCGTCGACATCTGACTCTAGCACTGCAGCGTACGCCCGTGTGTACCACTGGGTCTCTCGTGTACGCCACATCGCCGAGGATGCCCGCTACAACTCTTTTTTCATTCTCCAACACCTTCTCTGGGTGACCATCATTGCATGGGCCAACCAGATGGCGGTGGCCTCGGGTGGGTTAGTGGTGCTGCCCGCCAGCGTGCAGCAGCGGAACTCAACGGTACCATCTGCGGCTGATGCTGGGTCGTCAGGGCTCATGTCTTTTCGTTGCTCGTTGCTCGCACCGTTAACCTTCTGGGACCCAGGTCTCCTCGGAGAGGCCACAGGCGGCTCGCCACAAGACAACGACATTGCTACGGAGAATTCCATGAACGTCTCGATGCACCGCACACCAAACCTACGAGTTGTGTGGGCTGACGCCGTACAACGCATTATCGCAGTGTGGTGCACGACAACTGCCACGTCATCAAAGTTTCGGTCAGACGCTCAGGCCGACAACTCCGGTTCTGGACCGTCTTTGTCTCCCTCCTCTTCCCCGTCTTCCCTCGCAACTACTGACGGTGTGCGTGCGGCGTCGGCCGGGTTTCACGTGAATAACGCGTACGCGTGGGTGGTCCTCGCTCAGCACTACCATCGCTTCAAAGCCATCTTGGCTCTCTTTTTTCTGCGTTACGACGCGCACGTGGAAGAGATGGAGGAGCTGCGGCGTCGTCCGGGCCAGCAACAGCAGCAACAGTTACGCACGGAAGCGAACGAGTTGTCAGGTGGGGCCTCTGGCTTCCATCCCTTAGCACCGCCGCTGCGACGTCGTGGGCCACATTTGCGCGTGTCTTCGGATGTGAGTGGTTCTTCGACGTTGTCTACTGCGGCAAGAACGGCAGCGACGGGCAGAAACCACCGCAGCGGTGGCGACGCGAGGCTGAACGACGAGCGCACTTCAGATGATCGAACGCCGATGACGGCGACTGCGTCGAATCGGTCCTCTCCCCCACTGCCTACCACTGCCCGTTTGCTCGCGCTCATTATGCGCAACATCGAGACAGAGAACATCAACGCTATCACGGAGGCAACAGGAGAGACGCTCATTTTGTTGTTCATGCCGCCGGTGCACCGCGCGCGTCTTCACGAGAAACTGGTGAGATCGCAGCAGAAACAGGGGAGTTTCGGAGGTACAGACGTGGACGCAGAAGCTAAACGTGACGTACGCGGTGTGCAACAAGGCAAAGAAGATTCGCTGACGGAGCCGGAAAGAATGGTCGGCGTCCTCCTCGACGGCTGCGCGATAGAAGAGGATGATGGCGACGACGACAAGGTGGTGTGGTCGGCGCCGCTGTCGCCGCTGCTCTCCTTCGCAAGCGGCGCCGTGCCGCCCTCGAGTGTTCACCTCACACCTGCGGACGAGCGCGTCTCTCCTGGCAACGCCAATAGCAATGGCGAAATCGACAACAAAAGCGCGGTGATGCGTGTGCCACCTCTCCTTGGACGAGCGCAAAAGGAGGAATATGTGGTTCGCAATATGTTCAAGCTCCTTCTCATGATAGAGGACTGTCGAGTGCATGCGTTACAGAATTGGCTGATGGAAACTGGGAAGCATGTTGTTGCCGTGTATGGTTCCCAACTGGCCTCCTTCTTCTTTGAGGAGCCGAACGCGTTGGATACAAAGTCAAACGAAGACGGGAACGAGAACGAGGACAGCGGTCTCGCGGTGGGAACCGTTTCTACGCCGGCGCTAACAGTCCGCACGTTTGCGGATGCGAATCGGGTTCTGCGTGAGACCATCCAGTCCTACGTGCGCCTGCGGACGAAACTGCTGTTTTTTAATGCCGGCACCACACACTTTCTAGGGGCACTGACGCCGTGGGGGCGGACGTACGTGCTGGAGCACCTTAACGCGTTTCTGTGTGGATTCTGCGGCGTCACCCTACCCTCTTCCTTTCCTTCGAATGCCGATCGCACAACAGACGCGGCGCAGTATTTCACGCCGACCAACGCCGCGGTCGCCACCTTCGCGCGGAGGTGGGCTGTTCCGCTGTGGCTTGCTATGTGCGAGGACGCGCAGCATCGCCTCGATGCCCTGAAAAAGTCAAAGCAGAAGGGGGACGATCAACGCCAGACGGCGACGGCGAAAGCATCAGGGACGGGGACGCCGTCGTCAAGTCAGCGGGTGGCAGCGCAGAATCCTGAAAAAAGGGAAGAAGTGAACAACGCGAAGTCACAACGTGGCGTGCGGAGTGAGGGCCACGGCAGTGCGTCGAAATCGTCCTTGCCTTCTTTTGCTGAGAGGGATAAGAAGGAATTGTCAGCAGGCGAGGTGGCGGGTGTGGGTGAAGAAGCGGAGTTGCGGAGTACGACAGAAGGACAGGAGCTGTCTGTTGCATCTGCCGACTTGGGCGATGCTGTGTCTCGCGCCCCGAGTGAGGCGTGGCCGCCTCCTTCGCTCGCGACAGGACGAAGCGCCACCGGCGGCAGTGGCGGTGGTGGTCGTGGTACACGCAACTTCGCGCATGCGCGCAGTCGTGGCGTAGACATGAGACGTGTCCTACAGCAGCGTCAACGTCAACGTGTGCCACTCGGGTCCGTGTTGCAGCGTCGTCACGCGGACACTGGAGTTAGGAGGGCAGCTCTTCAAGGGGAGTCGAACGGTAGTGACGGTGGGGGACTGGAGAGTCTCGACTCGGCAGAGATGCTTTCCATGGGCGAGACTTCACAATTCCTTGCCGCCACTTCAATGAATGTGACTGCGGAGGGCGGCGCACGCGGCAACGATGACAGCGACGGCACCGCACGGGACGGTGTGAATAGCGAGGCTGGCTCAAACGAAGCGTACCGCGGCGGAGGTGGAGAAATAGGTGTTCCAGCCAACAGCGTCGAAGTGGCAGTCGCTGCCGCACGTCACCGGCGTCGACAAGTTGCAGCGGCAGCGCAGGACCAAGGAACTATTGTTGCCGCCCCCGGCATCACGCCCCGCTTTTCGCGAGCGGAACAGCTTCACCAAGTGGCGACACTGCCCGATGAGGGTTTTCCGAGTCTAACCTACCTCATGCCGCGCCGCAGCCGCTTCATTGCGCAGGACAAGGCCGCTGCCTCGGTACAGCAGAAGTTGTTTACGCGATTCAGCAGCGACGTGCACAACTACCTTACCAGTTTCCTCGCCGACTGTGAGGCATCGGAAGGAGATAAGGAGGGGAATGACGGCGGCAGCGGTACGACGACGGCCGGGAAGACAACAACGGATGCCACCCCCAGAGCGGCGACGGGATCGGACACGAAAGCAAAGAAAAGGAAGGATACAGCGGTCCGCCCAGCTCTAAAGGAAGACGTGCGACCGCTGCCGCAAGCCATGCTCACACGCATGATCTTCCTGCTCGACATGACCTACGCCGCTCTGCAGGGCAGCGACCACGGCGACGCCAAGGGTCCGTTGATGGAAACCGGACTCACAGCCACAGGTCAGGAACTCGGCGTCTCCATCTTGGAGCAGGACAATGGCGAGTACGAGAGCGTCGTGTCCACCACCTTGTCCGCGCCGACCTCACCAGCCATCCTGACCATCGCCGCGGTTCGAAAGGGGTTTCAGGGATTCTTCGCTACAAACGAAAAACGCGCGGCGCTGACGCTGGCGCAGGCGCTCTACGGCCTGATTCAGCAAGGGATTGCCCGGCAGCCACCCACGGTGTCTGTCGAAGCCGTTGACACGATCCTGAACATGGCCTCGTTGCTAAGCTCGAAGGACATGTTTGTGTCCTTGATGAAGGGCTACATCGCACCATCGGTGATGATGTGTCGCTTGCTGAGCGATACTGCGGTGGAATCGCAGGTAGTGGCGCGCATGGCGTACCGCCTGGGATCTGCTGTGGCGGCACCGTGCCTGACGCTCCTACGCGATCTGCGACTGGCGGCATCAGACCCCCTCAACGCAGTAAGTGAGCCGCTCTCTCTGGCTGGCGAGGGCGAAGATGGAATGGGAGAGAGGGGACAAGAGAGCCACGCAAACTACCACAACACTGATTCAAAGCGTAGCGGCATAATAGTGAAGGACGCGCAGCGCGTCGCCACGCGTGAGGTTCAAATGCTCGCCGCCGCTGGTTCTTTGCGCCGCGGCTCCTTCGGTCTTATTCACCGCGTGCGTGTCCTCTGTCAGGCGTGGTGGCAGCCGCACACCGCCGTCCTCCTCTCCTCCCGCACGCTGCAGCGGCTCTGGGAGCGCTACCAGCTGCTAGATGAACGCATCATCGACGCCGTCCTGCGTGTGGAGTGGCGCTACGAGGGACACACGGAGCCGTTCTACGGCTACGGCCGCATTGCCGGCGACGCAGAAGTCAACGAGGGTGACACAGACGATGACGGTCGAAGTCGGGGTGGTGTATCGAAAGGGGAACACGCGCGCTCCGGCAGCAGTGGTGCTAGTATTCGGGGCACTGCGTCTGCCACCGCCGCCAACGTGCTGAGCGGTGGCACCGCAGCCGCCGTGATCCAGGGCTTCTCGTCGGCGCTGAGCAATGCTGTGCGTCGCACCCGGCACCACGCCGGCGCCTTCGGCAACAACGAGTCGGACAACGAGTCGGAGGACTACAGTGAAGCCTATGGCGGCCTCCTGACGCTGAACACGCTGCAGCAGCACCGCGGCGCCTACGTTGCGTCGAACTCCTCGCATCGGGGCAGCAACGTCTCCTCGATGGGCGGTGGCGGCGGCGCGGGAGCGGGGGAGCGCTGGGACATCTCCGACGGGGGCCAGAGCACCGCAGTCGACGAAGCCGCCTCCACAACGGTGCCGCCCGATGGGGAGCGGGAGCGGCGGCAGCTGCGGTGGCCACTCGGTGACGGCAAGCTCGTCTTTCTCCTCTACCCGAAAGGAAGCTCCACAGTCACCGCCGCATCGCAGGCGGTGCAGATCACCGGGCCTCCCCTCACATTGCTTGTGTGCCAACTGATGGATCGCGTCGCCGAGAACCCCTACACGTTTGACAAACTCCACAAGGCGTTGCCAGCGCAGTCGCCGAAGCCGCTGCTCGCCCACTTGCTGCACGAGCTAGTGAAGGCGGGCGTCGTGACGCGCAGTGTTCCCGCTGGCAAACGGCAGTATATCTACCAGCTCCGCGCCGACGTCCAGCGAGTGCATCAGCGAAAGGTGGTGATAGACATTCATGCCGCGGCACAGCAGCAGTGGATCGTGCGTACGTTAACGGCCGCCGAGCCGGATGCTGATGAGGACGCCGATCGCCGGAGTCAGCGTGACCCGATGTCTCCTGCGAACCCATCTGGTGCGAATCCGTCCTTCTCTTCTACCACTGCACACGGTGCGCGTAGTTCGTCTGTTGCATCCTATCATGCTGAAGCGTCAGGTAACGCTGCGGGCGCGCGAGCCGGCGGCGCGACAACAAGAGCAGCAGCAGCAGCTACAACGGAGCAAAGCTCTGCCGCCTGTTTGACCGATCGCACGCACAAGATCAAAGTGTGCATCGTGCGCATCATGAAAGCGGAACGGGTGCTGCCCCACCGTGAGCTGCTGGAACGCGTTGCGGCCGCCTTGGAGGACCAATTTGTGGTGACCACCGCTCAGTTTAAGCGGTGCGTGGCGCACCTCCTCGAAAAGGAATTTCTGCAACGCAGCGATGACGGTGCCGAGTACATGTACTCGTCGTAGGACTGACAGAAGGATTCGTGACGGTGAAGAACTCAAATGAAAGCAAATGTCGATAGAAGAATTGATTCAAATATGTATTGGTGTTTTTTGGGGGGTTTCCTTTGACGACTCTTGATTCCTTTCTAGAAGTGTTGCGACTCAGCGTCTCAGTCACTTTCTCTGCTGATGTGGGCCTTTCCTGTTTCTTCGGAGTACCGGAAATCTATTTCTATAGGAGGAAATAGCGCGTTGTTGCAAAGAAAAATGAGCTGCTAGCGAAAACAGGCCGCTTCATTTTTTGTTTTTCGTATTCCTGCGAAACACGCTTTTCACCGCATTCACAAGCTGAAAGCCTTTCGGCGACCTTTCTTCAATGAGGAAGCATCTCCATCATCACTGTTGGTCCTTTGTAACTCTCCGCTTTTTTTTTTGTGAGCCTGCGAGGGGAATGGAAGGGACGGAAAAAATGAGTTGAATGTGATTGGCAGCGGAGAGATTGGCGGATCTCGGTCATTTAGGGTAATGCTCTAAACTATCTTCTCCTTTTCTATTACCTCCTGAATCCTGGTTCTTCCGTATTCTGGTTTGCCTGGCACAGTTGTTTTCAGCATCGAGAGAAACTCCGGTTTTTCGCTGAAATCCACCCGCCCACCCCCGGTCCCTCCCACGACAGGGACCCATGGGATCCTTAAAAAGATCCATGATTTTTGTTTTCCTTGCACTTCGTAAAGCGATACTCTCTGAGAAAAAGTCCGACGACAAACACGACAGATAAAGAAGAACGGAATTGGGGCAGATACTAGATAGTGAAGAAACAATGAGTAGCCTTGATGGGGACATTGATGCCAGGTACTCGCTAGTTATGTATTTCCCTAAATGCCGTGCAATCACTTCGACTCTTGACTTCCTATCCTTCTTATTCTCTCATTTTTTCCCATCCACTGTGTTACGTGTGTTTCTATTCCGACATCGCTTTTACGCTACCTCTTTGACTTTCATTCCCACTTCACTGTACCAGCCTTTGTTCTCTTGCCCTCTTTTCTTATTATTTTTCAGTTTCTTTCGTTTCTCATTGGCGTACTGCTGAATCATCAAGTTCTTCGTTATCACTCTTCTCTTCGTGATCGTGCTGCGGCGACCCTACCAACTTCTGTTTCTCGCGGAAAACGATTTTGTGCGTCGTTAGACTACCTCTTCCACCAACATCATTCACTTAACTTCTGTTTTTTCCCCCGTTAATCAACGCTCCTTCAATCGAGTGCCATTATCATTACAGAAAACAAAACCCTTTTGAAGCGCGCCTGCACCACACTCCACCATGCCCGCCAAGCCACTGAAGAGCTACATGGAGGAGCTGTCCAAGTACATGGACGCCTTTACCTCCGCAGCTGGCAAGCCGCAGCGTGTCGACGTTGTCGGCGATCGCGTGTACTGGACGCAGGGCAAGCAGCAGGAGCTGTTTTCGGCCCCCGTCAGCGCCGGTGCAGGCGAAGTGGTGCGTGTGATTGCCTCCGAAAAAGCGAAAGAGGACAACGGAGCAGAGGAGGAGAAGCTCACCAAGGAGGAGGAGATGCTGCGGGAGCGCCTGCGCACTCGCACCACCGGCATCTCCAGCTTCCGCGTCCGAGAGAGCGACGGGGCGGTCTTCTACACCAGCGGCGTGGACGTGTACGTATATTACCAGCACGGCCCGCGCGCCGGCAAGGCGCCCATCA
Source organism: Leptomonas pyrrhocoris (assembly GCF_001293395.1). Taxonomy (NCBI): domain Eukaryota; phylum Euglenozoa; class Kinetoplastea; order Trypanosomatida; family Trypanosomatidae; genus Leptomonas; species Leptomonas pyrrhocoris. The sequence goes on from NW_015438365.1 coordinate 853,862, forward strand.
AGATCTTTGACTACCTCTCCGAAGAGGACAAGGCGCACTTTCAGGCCATGGGAGGGAAGCCGAATCTTTTTGTGGAGCCGATCAAGTCGTTTGACGCGTCGCACCCCAGCGACTATTCTGTCGTGACCTTTGTGAACAACAACAACGTTTACAAGGCTACCATCACGGAGCGTCCCGCCGATGAAGCCGCCCCGCTGTCGGTGGCCGTGCAGCAGATCACGCACATCGGTGACGACCTGCACCAGTGCGGCGTGGCCGACTACATCATTCAGGAGGAGTTTGCCCGCTACACCGGCCACTACGCCACGGATCGCTACGTTGTCTTCTCGTACATCGAATCGACGCACATGCGCTCCGTCGCGCTGCTGAAGAGCGTGGGGTCGCCCGACGTGCCGCCTGAGGAGCCGGCGAAGCCGTCCTACGCGACGGACGTAGAGGAGATGCCGTACTCCCGCGTCGGCGACCCCAACGCGCGCACGACACTGGTCGTCTACGACGGTGAGACGAAGCAGATGCGCCTGCTGCCTGAGGCCGCCCTCCGCAACGTGGCCCCATGGACGGAGTACATCCTGCGCTTCGGCTTCAAGGATGCGGAGACGCTCTACGTGTCCGTCATCGACCGTGTGCAGGAGCAGTACACCGTGCTGAGCTGCCCCATTTCCGCCCTCCCTGTGATCGGCTCCGAGGAGGACCTGCGTGCGCTCTACCGCGAGAAGGACTGCAAGACGGTGGCCAACATCGTCGGCGACGCCGCCGTGCCGCCGCTGCGCGTAGAGTGGGCGCAGCGCATCGACTTCGCCTGGGTGGAGTGTCAGGCCGGGGCGCCGATGCACTACGGCAGGGAGTACGACGTGCTGTGCCGCCACGCTGCGGAGACGGCGACGGCACACTACCACCTCTACGCCCGTCCAGCGAGGGCCGCCGGGGCAGACGCGTGGAGGCCGCTGACGGCCGGGGCATGGAACGTGCGGGCGGGTCTGCAGCAGATCGACGACAACCGCGTGTACTTTCTGGCGAATGCCGAGGGACGTCTGAAGCAGGTTTTGTACGCCATCCCCCTCTCTCTCGAGCAGGCGCCGCACACGGCCGAGAATCTGGCACGCCTTACCCCGCTCAACGAGTACGTCTACAGCTACCGCGTCAAGGGCGACCACTTCTTCTACGTCTCTAGCACCCCGTCCACGCCGGCGAAGCTGTACGCGGCGCGCGTGTCGACGCCCGAGCAGCGGAGGGAAATCGTCGTGCCGTCGTGGGTGCCGGCGGTGAAGGGTTGCGACCCGGCTGCGACGGCGGACACAACGAGGTACTTTGCTGGTCTGCCGATCGTCACGCCGCACGTCGTGACCGTCACGAGCCGACGCGGTGTTCCGCTGAGCGCGTCCGTGTTTGTTGCGCCAAGCGCGCCGAAAGGTGTGCCTGGGCCGCTGGCTGTCTCCATCTACGGCGGCCCGCACGTCCAGCTGGTCTACGGCGACGACTACGACAGCATCTGCAAGGCGCCGGTGCAGGTGCTCCTCCAGCACGGCATCTCCGTAGCGGTGGTCGACAACCAGATGAGCAACGCCAACGGGCTGCGTGACATGAGCATCTGCAAGAAGAACATGGGCAGCTTCGAGACGGATGATTACGTGGACGTGACCAACTACTTGTGCTCCTCCACGCCGGCGGAGAGTGGTCTACCCGAGAGCTTCAAAGTGGATGCGAGGCGCGTCGCCATCTTTGGCTGGTCCTACGGCGGCTACGCCACATTGTTGGCCATGTGCCAGGCGGCCGACGTGTTCAAGATCGGCTTCGCAGGCGCGCCGGTGGGGGACTGGAAGCTGTACGACACCGGCTACACGGAGCGCTACATGGGCACACTGTACGAGGACGGCGAGGACGGCACGCGCAAGGTGAATGCGGCGTACATGACGTCGACCATCGGGCACTACGCGGCGGGATTTCCGGAGGAGTGCAACCGCCTCTATATTGCGCACGGGCTACTCGATGAAAACGTGCACTTTGCCAACAGCTGTCACGTGGTGAAGGCGCTGATTGAACACGCGAAGCCGTACAATATGCTGGTGTACCCCGGTGAGCGTCACGCCTTGCGCCAGAATCGGCAGTCTCGTCTGCATCACGACGCGTTGCTGGTGAAAACACTAGAGGAGCAATTGTAAGAGCCACGGGGTGAGGCACTTCAACGATGGTGCACTGTTGCATCCTGTCATCTTTTGGTGTGTGCTTGGTGCGTTTCTTCCTTTCCTTGTTTGCCTGATTGCATCAGCTTTTCCTTTTTTATTATTGTTTTTTATCGCTGTTCTCTCTGGTGCGTATCCTTTATACACCTTTCGTTCCTCTATATACATGCCGTGTCCAATGCCTATCAATAGCGCTACTGGTGCGTTCCTATCATGCTTAACGTAAACACACAAACACAGAAATAAAAAGCTCTCCTCAATGACAACATGCAGCAAAAACTGGGGGAGGGGGTAATCTCGCTTTCTTTCGTCGTTCCTGCTTGGCCAACCTTGGATCACTTTCCAGTTTCCCTTAACTTCACTGTTATCGCAATTGATCGATCACGAATCGGCATTGTCTTGTTTTCTTTTTATGTTTTGAAGTCGTCGCATGTATGTGTGCCTCACGACAAAAACCGTCTTTTCCCCGCTTTCACGAATGTCGTTTCGGCGTGCAACGTGGAATGGGTGTGTGTTTGTCGCCTCGCCCCCATCTTCTGCGCACCGCCGTCCGATCCATTCTCCGCCACCCTCCCTCGTCTTCATCTTTCGTTTCGCTATACGCCTCTCTGCCGCTCTGCACCACACATCATCCCTCAGATGAGTTCCCAAAGAAAAATGATGCTCTGCAAGCTAGTGAGCATCAAGACGCGCTCACACAGAGAGAGAGAGAGAAATGATGATCGTGGGGTCCACGACACGCCTCTGTCATGTGCGCGGCGTCACACCCGTGCACACGCGCTCACACCAAGAGTCATTCGCGGACGGTGCCGCGCCGCTGGTAGCGCCACTGGCACACACCCGGGGCGTCCCCCCTGCGCCGGCCCACCCATGGGACGGCGTGGGTAGTCCCACCTCCGCACACGCAAGTGGACACGCACCACTGCGTGCCTCCCTGCTGCACGTCGCACACACACATACATCCGCACACGTCGGCGCGCTCACCCGCGTCCACATCGCCGCGCACCACCGCAGCGGCGTCCACCGACGCACACACGCGCACGCCGTCGCGCCTTCACGCGCGCGCGCGCACCCTGCCCACCGCTGCGGCGGGCGACGCAAAGAAGAACAACACAGGGGGCCCCAAGCAAACCCGTTGCACCCTCCCTTCTCCGTCTCCCCCCGCAGCCGCACTCGACGCCGCGTGTCCGCTTCGGCTGGGCACGCGGCCCACCGCGCACACGACCGACTGCTCCATTGGGGCGCCGTCCGCACACCTCGTGCGTGCACGGGTCCCGAGCGAAAGTCCCTCGCCCACATACGCGCGCCGCAACACGCACACGCTGCTGTGCGGCGCTGGCAGCAAGTGCCGGGTGCCGGGGTCAACCCCATCGACTGCTACGTCACAATGGCACCGCCGTACACACCCGCTGCTCGCACGTCGGGCAGCGGGGCCACCGACTGCCGCGGTACGGCTCCCCCTCGACAGCGAAGGGTTGGGAGTCTGTATCTCCGCGCCGGTCCCTCGTGGGCTGGTGTGCGGGTGATCCTGCGGCAGAAGCTATCCGTGCGCACCGCGCCACACCCAACAGCACGCCTTCGTGTGTGCCGCTGCGTGTCCGGCGTGTGGTGCGTGCGGTCACGGGCGGCGCACTCGCCGTGCATCCACCCCCCTCCCGCGTGCGTGTGTGTCTGTGCTTGCACACGCGCGCACGCACGCACCGGATGTGAATGGGGCGTGTCCGCACGCTCCACGGCGAGACTCGTGCCACGCACGGGTGTGCTGCGCCAGCCTCCCCACTCGGTGGTCTTTGCGCAACGTTGGGCTACACATACATGCGCGGCGGAGCGCGGTGCCTCGTGTGCCGCTCCTTCCTGTCGTGCTTAAAACACCGTACAGCCATGAGCAGCTGGCGGACGGGCAGGCTGCCGCGCCAGTCGCGGTGGCCGCCACGCCATGCAGAAGAGGGCTTATTCACGCCACGTAGCGAGACCAATCACCGTCATGACGACGCGGTGGTGCGCGCTGTTGCAGCCGTCCGTCGCACGTGGTGAGTGGTGCTCTGCGCGTGCTGCGCCGCGTTGGTGCTCTGTGTGTGCGCATGTGTGCTGGGTGCTGTTGTGGTGACTGTGTGGTGCTGTAGATGGCGTGTGTACTGCGCCGTCACTGTGCTTGTGTGTGCTGTTGTGTGCTTCTCAGTGCCTGCAGGCGCACGTTGGCGCGTCTTCGTTGCGTGTGCCGCCGTGGCCGCACGTGCGTCTGTGAGCTTGCTCTCGCAGGTCTCCGCACGCGCCGCAGCAATGCCTGTCCGGCGGCGTCCTCTCCGAAGCACCGCGAGGCGGGCCCTCTGCGTCGTGTATCGATATTCCCCTCCCCTGCCCTACCGCAGCTGATCTCTCTCTCTCTCTCTCTCTCCTCTTTATGCCTCTCTTCGGTTGCTTCGTGGTCTGCTATTCTAGAAGAATACGTCGTAGTGGCGTGCTTGGCACGTGGCGGAGGTCTTGCTGTGTTTCTCAGAGGTCACTGGGACCCGAGTTGTGGTTTCTCTTCACATCTTGATATTTGCCCTCCAACCGGTCAATGTTTTCCTCTCTCTCCTAGTCTTCTCTTCACTTCTTCATTTCTTCGCCGCTTTTGTAGAGAACTGCCCAGGGGTGTTTAGTCCGTATACCCCTTCGTTGTGTTCTGCACGCTAGTGAGCATCAAGACGCGCTCACACAGAGAGAGAGAGAGAAATGATGATCGTGGGGTCCACGACACGCCTCTGTCATGTGCGCGGCGTCACACCCGTGCACACGCGCTCACACCAAGAGTCATTCGCGGACGGTGCCGCGCCGCTGGTAGCGCCACTGGCACACACCCGGGGCGTCCCCCCTGCGCCGGCCCACCCATGGGACGGCGTGGGTAGTCCCACCTCCGCACACGCAAGTGGACACGCACCACTGCGTGCCTCCCTGCTGCACGTCGCACACACACATACATCCGCACACGTCGGCGCGCTCACCCGCGTCCACATCGCCGCGCACCACCGCAGCGGCGTCCACCGACGCACACACGCGCACGCCGTCGCGCCTTCACGCGCGCGCGCGCACCCTGCCCACCGCTGCGGCGGGCGACGCAAAGAAGAACAACACAGGGGGCCCCAAGCAAACCCGTTGCACCCTCCCTTCTCCGTCTCCCCCCGCAGCCGCACTCGACGCCGCGTGTCCGCTTCGGCTGGGCACGCGGCCCACCGCGCACACGACCGACTGCTCCATTGGGGCGCCGTCCGCACACCTCGTGCGTGCACGGGTCCCGAGCGAAAGTCCCTCGCCCACATACGCGCGCCGCAACACGCACACGCTGCTGTGCGGCGCTGGCAGCAAGTGCCGGGTGCCGGGGTCAACCCCATCGACTGCTACGTCACAATGGCACCGCCGTACACACCCGCTGCTCGCACGTCGGGCAGCGGGGCCACCGACTGCCGCGGTACGGCTCCCCCTCGACAGCGAAGGGTTGGGAGTCTGTATCTCCGCGCCGGTCCCTCGTGGGCTGGTGTGCGGGTGATCCTGCGGCAGAAGCTATCCGTGCGCACCGCGCCACACCCAACAGCACGCCTTCGTGTGTGCCGCTGCGTGTCCGGCGTGTGGTGCGTGCGGTCACGGGCGGCGCACTCGCCGTGCATCCACCCCCCTCCCGCGTGCGTGTGTGTCTGTGCTTGCACACGCGCGCACGCACGCACCGGATGTGAATGGGGCGTGTCCGCACGCTCCACGGCGAGACTCGTGCCACGCACGGGTGTGCTGCGCCAGCCTCCCCACTCGGTGGTCTTTGCGCAACGTTGGGCTACACATACATGCGCGGCGGAGCGCGGTGCCTCGTGTGCCGCTCCTTCCTGTCGTGCTTAAAACACCGTACAGCCATGAGCAGCTGGCGGACGGGCAGGCTGCCGCGCCAGTCGCGGTGGCCGCCACGCCATGCAGAAGAGGGCTTATTCACGCCACGTAGCGAGACCAATCACCGTCATGACGACGCGGTGGTGCGCGCTGTTGCAGCCGTCCGTCGCACGTGGTGAGTGGTGCTCTGCGCGTGCTGCGCCGCGTTGGTGCTCTGTGTGTGCGCATGTGTGCTGGGTGCTGTTGTGGTGACTGTGTGGTGCTGTAGATGGCGTGTGTACTGCGCCGTCACTGTGCTTGTGTGTGCTGTTGTGTGCTTCTCAGTGCCTGCAGGCGCACGTTGGCGCGTCTTCGTTGCGTGTGCCGCCGTGGCCGCACGTGCGTCTGTGAGCTTGCTCTCGCAGGTCTCCGCACGCGCCGCAGCAATGCCTGTCCGGCGGCGTCCTCTCCGAAGCACCGCGAGGCGGGCCCTCTGCGTCGTGTATCGATATTCCCCTCCCCTGCCCTACCGCAGCTGATCTCTCTCTCTCTCTCTCTCTCCTCTTTATGCCTCTCTTCGGTTGCTTCGTGGTCTGCTATTCTAGAAGAATACGTCGTAGTGGCGTGCTTGGCACGTGGCGGAGGTCTTGCTGTGTTTCTCAGAGGTCACTGGGACCCGAGTTGTGGTTTCTCTTCACATCTTGATATTTGCCCTCCAACCGGTCAATGTTTTCCTCTCTCTCCTAGTCTTCTCTTCACTTCTTCATTTCTTCGCCGCTTTTGTAGAGAACTGCCCAGGGGTGTTTAGTCCGTATACCCCTTCGTTGTGTTCTGCACGCTAGTGAGCATCAAGACGCGCTCACACAGAGAGAGAGAGAGAAATGATGATCGTGGGGTCCACGACACGCCTCTGTCATGTGCGCGGCGTCACACCCGTGCACACGCGCTCACACCAAGAGTCATTCGCGGACGGTGCCGCGCCGCTGGTAGCGCCACTGGCACACACCCGGGGCGTCCCCCCTGCGCCGGCCCACCCATGGGACGGCGTGGGTAGTCCCACCTCCGCACACGCAAGTGGACACGCACCACTGCGTGCCTCCCTGCTGCACGTCGCACACACACATACATCCGCACACGTCGGCGCGCTCACCCGCGTCCACATCGCCGCGCACCACCGCAGCGGCGTCCACCGACGCACACACGCGCACGCCGTCGCGCCTTCACGCGCGCGCGCGCACCCTGCCCACCGCTGCGGCGGGCGACGCAAAGAAGAACAACACAGGGGGCCCCAAGCAAACCCGTTGCACCCTCCCTTCTCCGTCTCCCCCCGCAGCCGCACTCGACGCCGCGTGTCCGCTTCGGCTGGGCACGCGGCCCACCGCGCACACGACCGACTGCTCCATTGGGGCGCCGTCCGCACACCTCGTGCGTGCACGGGTCCCGAGCGAAAGTCCCTCGCCCACATACGCGCGCCGCAACACGCACACGCTGCTGTGCGGCGCTGGCAGCAAGTGCCGGGTGCCGGGGTCAACCCCATCGACTGCTACGTCACAATGGCACCGCCGTACACACCCGCTGCTCGCACGTCGGGCAGCGGGGCCACCGACTGCCGCGGTACGGCTCCCCCTCGACAGCGAAGGGTTGGGAGTCTGTATCTCCGCGCCGGTCCCTCGTGGGCTGGTGTGCGGGTGATCCTGCGGCAGAAGCTATCCGTGCGCACCGCGCCACACCCAACAGCACGCCTTCGTGTGTGCCGCTGCGTGTCCGGCGTGTGGTGCGTGCGGTCACGGGCGGCGCACTCGCCGTGCATCCACCCCCCTCCCGCGTGCGTGTGTGTCTGTGCTTGCACACGCGCGCACGCACGCACCGGATGTGAATGGGGCGTGTCCGCACGCTCCACGGCGAGACTCGTGCCACGCACGGGTGTGCTGCGCCAGCCTCCCCACTCGGTGGTCTTTGCGCAACGTTGGGCTACACATACATGCGCGGCGGAGCGCGGTGCCTCGTGTGCCGCTCCTTCCTGTCGTGCTTAAAACACCGTACAGCCATGAGCAGCTGGCGGACGGGCAGGCTGCCGCGCCAGTCGCGGTGGCCGCCACGCCATGCAGAAGAGGGCTTATTCACGCCACGTAGCGAGACCAATCACCGTCATGACGACGCGGTGGTGCGCGCTGTTGCAGCCGTCCGTCGCACGTGGTGAGTGGTGCTCTGCGCGTGCTGCGCCGCGTTGGTGCTCTGTGTGTGCGCATGTGTGCTGGGTGCTGTTGTGGTGACTGTGTGGTGCTGTAGATGGCGTGTGTACTGCGCCGTCACTGTGCTTGTGTGTGCTGTTGTGTGCTTCTCAGTGCCTGCAGGCGCACGTTGGCGCGTCTTCGTTGCGTGTGCCGCCGTGGCCGCACGTGCGTCTGTGAGCTTGCTCTCGCAGGTCTCCGCACGCGCCGCAGCAATGCCTGTCCGGCGGCGTCCTCTCCGAAGCACCGCGAGGCGGGCCCTCTGCGTCGTGTATCGATATTCCCCTCCCCTGCCCTACCGCAGCTGATCTCTCTCTCTCTCTCTCTCTCCTCTTTATGCCTCTCTTCGGTTGCTTCGTGGTCTGCTATTCTAGAAGAATACGTCGTAGTGGCGTGCTTGGCACGTGGCGGAGGTCTTGCTGTGTTTCTCAGAGGTCACTGGGACCCGAGTTGTGGTTTCTCTTCACATCTTGATATTTGCCCTCCAACCGGTCAATGTTTTCCTCTCTCTCCTAGTCTTCTCTTCACTTCTTCATTTCTTCGCCGCTTTTGTAGAGAACTGCCCAGGGGTGTTTAGTCCGTATACCCCTTCGTTGTGTTCTGCACGCTAGTGAGCATCAAGACGCGCTCACACAGAGAGAGAGAGAGAAATGATGATCGTGGGGTCCACGACACGCCTCTGTCATGTGCGCGGCGTCACACCCGTGCACACGCGCTCACACCAAGAGTCATTCGCGGACGGTGCCGCGCCGCTGGTAGCGCCACTGGCACACACCCGGGGCGTCCCCCCTGCGCCGGCCCACCCATGGGACGGCGTGGGTAGTCCCACCTCCGCACACGCAAGTGGACACGCACCACTGCGTGCCTCCCTGCTGCACGTCGCACACACACATACATCCGCACACGTCGGCGCGCTCACCCGCGTCCACATCGCCGCGCACCACCGCAGCGGCGTCCACCGACGCACACACGCGCACGCCGTCGCGCCTTCACGCGCGCGCGCGCACCCTGCCCACCGCTGCGGCGGGCGACGCAAAGAAGAACAACACAGGGGGCCCCAAGCAAACCCGTTGCACCCTCCCTTCTCCGTCTCCCCCCGCAGCCGCACTCGACGCCGCGTGTCCGCTTCGGCTGGGCACGCGGCCCACCGCGCACACGACCGACTGCTCCATTGGGGCGCCGTCCGCACACCTCGTGCGTGCACGGGTCCCGAGCGAAAGTCCCTCGCCCACATACGCGCGCCGCAACACGCACACGCTGCTGTGCGGCGCTGGCAGCAAGTGCCGGGTGCCGGGGTCAACCCCATCGACTGCTACGTCACAATGGCACCGCCGTACACACCCGCTGCTCGCACGTCGGGCAGCGGGGCCACCGACTGCCGCGGTACGGCTCCCCCTCGACAGCGAAGGGTTGGGAGTCTGTATCTCCGCGCCGGTCCCTCGTGGGCTGGTGTGCGGGTGATCCTGCGGCAGAAGCTATCCGTGCGCACCGCGCCACACCCAACAGCACGCCTTCGTGTGTGCCGCTGCGTGTCCGGCGTGTGGTGCGTGCGGTCACGGGCGGCGCACTCGCCGTGCATCCACCCCCCTCCCGCGTGCGTGTGTGTCTGTGCTTGCACACGCGCGCACGCACGCACCGGATGTGAATGGGGCGTGTCCGCACGCTCCACGGCGAGACTCGTGCCACGCACGGGTGTGCTGCGCCAGCCTCCCCACTCGGTGGTCTTTGCGCAACGTTGGGCTACACATACATGCGCGGCGGAGCGCGGTGCCTCGTGTGCCGCTCCTTCCTGTCGTGCTTAAAACACCGTACAGCCATGAGCAGCTGGCGGACGGGCAGGCTGCCGCGCCAGTCGCGGTGGCCGCCACGCCATGCAGAAGAGGGCTTATTCACGCCACGTAGCGAGACCAATCACCGTCATGACGACGCGGTGGTGCGCGCTGTTGCAGCCGTCCGTCGCACGTGGTGAGTGGTGCTCTGCGCGTGCTGCGCCGCGTTGGTGCTCTGTGTGTGCGCATGTGTGCTGGGTGCTGTTGTGGTGACTGTGTGGTGCTGTAGATGGCGTGTGTACTGCGCCGTCACTGTGCTTGTGTGTGCTGTTGTGTGCTTCTCAGTGCCTGCAGGCGCACGTTGGCGCGTCTTCGTTGCGTGTGCCGCCGTGGCCGCACGTGCGTCTGTGAGCTTGCTCTCGCAGGTCTCCGCACGCGCCGCAGCAATGCCTGTCCGGCGGCGTCCTCTCCGAAGCACCGCGAGGCGGGCCCTCTGCGTCGTGTATCGATATTCCCCTCCCCTGCCCTACCGCAGCTGATCTCTCTCTCTCTCTCTCTCTCCTCTTTATGCCTCTCTTCGGTTGCTTCGTGGTCTGCTATTCTAGAAGAATACGTCGTAGTGGCGTGCTTGGCACGTGGCGGAGGTCTTGCTGTGTTTCTCAGAGGTCACTGGGACCCGAGTTGTGGTTTCTCTTCACATCTTGATATTTGCCCTCCAACCGGTCAATGTTTTCCTCTCTCTCCTAGTCTTCTCTTCACTTCTTCATTTCTTCGCCGCTTTTGTAGAGAACTGCCCAGGGGTGTTTAGTCCGTATACCCCTTCGTTGTGTTCTGCACGCTAGTGAGCATCAAGACGCGCTCACACAGAGAGAGAGAGAGAAATGATGATCGTGGGGTCCACGACACGCCTCTGTCATGTGCGCGGCGTCACACCCGTGCACACGCGCTCACACCAAGAGTCATTCGCGGACGGTGCCGCGCCGCTGGTAGCGCCACTGGCACACACCCGGGGCGTCCCCCCTGCGCCGGCCCACCCATGGGACGGCGTGGGTAGTCCCACCTCCGCACACGCAAGTGGACACGCACCACTGCGTGCCTCCCTGCTGCACGTCGCACACACACATACATCCGCACACGTCGGCGCGCTCACCCGCGTCCACATCGCCGCGCACCACCGCAGCGGCGTCCACCGACGCACACACGCGCACGCCGTCGCGCCTTCACGCGCGCGCGCGCACCCTGCCCACCGCTGCGGCGGGCGACGCAAAGAAGAACAACACAGGGGGCCCCAAGCAAACCCGTTGCACCCTCCCTTCTCCGTCTCCCCCCGCAGCCGCACTCGACGCCGCGTGTCCGCTTCGGCTGGGCACGCGGCCCACCGCGCACACGACCGACTGCTCCATTGGGGCGCCGTCCGCACACCTCGTGCGTGCACGGGTCCCGAGCGAAAGTCCCTCGCCCACATACGCGCGCCGCAACACGCACACGCTGCTGTGCGGCGCTGGCAGCAAGTGCCGGGTGCCGGGGTCAACCCCATCGACTGCTACGTCACAATGGCACCGCCGTACACACCCGCTGCTCGCACGTCGGGCAGCGGGGCCACCGACTGCCGCGGTACGGCTCCCCCTCGACAGCGAAGGGTTGGGAGTCTGTATCTCCGCGCCGGTCCCTCGTGGGCTGGTGTGCGGGTGATCCTGCGGCAGAAGCTATCCGTGCGCACCGCGCCACACCCAACAGCACGCCTTCGTGTGTGCCGCTGCGTGTCCGGCGTGTGGTGCGTGCGGTCACGGGCGGCGCACTCGCCGTGCATCCACCCCCCTCCCGCGTGCGTGTGTGTCTGTGCTTGCACACGCGCGCACGCACGCACCGGATGTGAATGGGGCGTGTCCGCACGCTCCACGGCGAGACTCGTGCCACGCACGGGTGTGCTGCGCCAGCCTCCCCACTCGGTGGTCTTTGCGCAACGTTGGGCTACACATACATGCGCGGCGGAGCGCGGTGCCTCGTGTGCCGCTCCTTCCTGTCGTGCTTAAAACACCGTACAGCCATGAGCAGCTGGCGGACGGGCAGGCTGCCGCGCCAGTCGCGGTGGCCGCCACGCCATGCAGAAGAGGGCTTATTCACGCCACGTAGCGAGACCAATCACCGTCATGACGACGCGGTGGTGCGCGCTGTTGCAGCCGTCCGTCGCACGTGGTGAGTGGTGCTCTGCGCGTGCTGCGCCGCGTTGGTGCTCTGTGTGTGCGCATGTGTGCTGGGTGCTGTTGTGGTGACTGTGTGGTGCTGTAGATGGCGTGTGTACTGCGCCGTCACTGTGCTTGTGTGTGCTGTTGTGTGCTTCTCAGTGCCTGCAGGCGCACGTTGGCGCGTCTTCGTTGCGTGTGCCGCCGTGGCCGCACGTGCGTCTGTGAGCTTGCTCTCGCAGGTCTCCGCACGCGCCGCAGCAATGCCTGTCCGGCGGCGTCCTCTCCGAAGCACCGCGAGGCGGGCCCTCTGCGTCGTGTATCGATATTCCCCTCCCCTGCCCTACCGCAGCTGATCTCTCTCTCTCTCTCTCTCTCCTCTTTATGCCTCTCTTCGGTTGCTTCGTGGCGCGGTGTTTTCACCTATGTGTTTTGTGTGTGTGCACCGAAAGCGGTGTTCAAAGAAGGTAAGTTGGTCTCGACGGCGTCGGTGCAGTCTCGTTGACAGGCAGCGTAGCGGGAAACTCGCTCTCTTTCAGTACAGGCGTGCTGTAGTTGTTGTGACGTTTGTGTTGAACGTGACGTCACCGACGGTTCTTCTGCGTGGTGCGCTCAAATGGACGTACTGCGATACGTTCCCGCAATGGAACCAGTGTTGTGTGTGTGTGTTTCGTGCGGACTCCACTGCTTTCTGGTCGTCGTCTACCTGCCTTCCCTCTCTCTTCTTTCAGCAGGTGTGTTGTCTCCCAAATCAAGGGAAAAAGCAAAAGACGGCGTTAGGAGCCGCTTTAGTACTTACCTGCGTTGAGGCAAAGTGCCTTCGGTGCCGCTAGCTATTTCTTTTATTATTCCTTATTCTTATTCAAGGCCAGCCTTCACGCGTTAATCCAACGCTCACTCAAAACACTGTGAGGTGACCAGAAGAGAACCGCCGTGCATCATGACATCCCTTCATTTCCTGAGAGAGGATATCAAGGAGGTTTTCAACATCTTCGATGAAGACGCTTCCGGCTCGATCAACATCCAAGAAGTGACGAGAGCCCTTTACACGATCACCGGCGAGCGGGTGGCGCAGTCGGAAGTGTTAAAGCTCATTGCCTACGGGCGCGACGCGGTGACGAGAGAACAGCAAAGGGCACTGGAGAGTCACAAGGCGTCGCAGCAGTCGACAGCATCGGAAGCAGATCCGCAAAGCACCCTTTCACCCCCTGCCGGGCTCGGCAGCCCGGACATTCGACCGCAGAGTAAGAGTCAGGACTTCATGAGCTGCTCCAGCACCCCCCGCCTACAGCCCTCGCACTCCCACCAGCTCGACAGCAGTGAAGGGATTGACATGGAGGTTTTTGAGCAGGTCGTGCTGCGCAAACTGCAGCATCGCAGCTACGAGGAGGAACTCGCCTACACCTTTGCCCTGTTGGAGGACTCAACGTACGCGGGATTCATCACGAAGGAGAGCGTGCGCCGCGCCGCTGCGGAGGCGGGTGAGCCGTTGACGGAGGCGGAGATTGTGGAAATGTTTGACACTGTCGTCACAGGGGCGCCGACGGCAGCGGTAGATTTATCCGCCTTCATAGACCTCCAACTAGCCGCCAGGAAGGCCGAAGACTCATGAGAGGCAAAAAAAATATATACGCCAACCTGCTTCAACAGATGTACATTACTTTGATAAACGTCTTAGGCGTTTTTACTTGTTTTTCCTGTTGTTCTCAGTGTGATGATTTCATTTTGGAACTCCGCGACGCGGAGAAAGGACAGAAAACTTTTATCAACCTCTAAAAACGCTCGCAAACGCATTTGTCTTCTCTTCACACAACTTTGAGTCAATAAATCGATGTGAATGTAAAATAAGCCATTGAAGTGCAAAAATCTGTTCCAACGAAAAGCGACGCTGATGTGCGTCCCAGCGCCTCGATGCGAAAGCTTTGGATTTCGGAATAGTCTCTAATGAGTCATGTCGTTTTACCTCGCCTATTTTTATAGTTCCTCTCGTTACGATCGCTGTCAAAGCGTTAGCGAAGGACTGCCGTGGTCTCTTCCTACCGTCGCCTTACTCCTTTGTTGGTACTTCTCTCCCCGTTGTACTCAAAGCCACCCGCGCCTGTTCAACACATCTTCTCGCTTTAACTCACCTCAGTCACTAATATTGCACTTTTACACATATCATGAGCGCGTCAAGTCAAAAGTGCGCGGTGTGTGGCCGCCCCTTCGGCATGCTGCTGTGGAAGCACACCTGCGATGTTTGCCACCGCACCGTCTGTGACGACTGCGCTCCCCGCAACACGGAGAGCATCGGCCCGAACGGTGAGGCAACGAAGCTGCGTGTGTGCAAGTCATGCGGGACCGCCGGCCGGCGCCTCGGCGGCAGCACCGCCGACAACGACGCCACCGCCAACAAGAAAGACGGCGGTGCCGGACCGGTTCCTACGACGGTCCCTCGCCCCGACCCAAACAGCGAGGAGGAGCGGGCGCGTCGGACGGCCATCATTGAGGCGCGCAACCGGTCGCAGCAAACTCGTGGGTGTCCTCGAGCAGTGGACTCAGCAGGGCAGCGGGCCACGCCCGTGTCGCCGACCCTTCCCGCCCCCTCCCCACCGCCGGCGCCCACGAATGACAGTAATTCGCCCGCCGCCACCGCCACGCTCAGCTCGACTTCGCCGGTTGCTGCCACAACGCAGGAAACGCCTTCGGCGACGATGACGCCGCCAGCGCCGTTGTCGCCGTCCGCCGTGACCAGCGCGGGTCGTCCCACTAACCCGGCTCTTGAAGCAGCGCTGCGACGTCAGCAGCAACAGCAGGCTCGCAGTGGTGCTGCGGCTGCGGCACGGGTGGCCAACACGTCACCCGAAAAGATGCGGTTGTTGCGTGAAATTGACGCCTTGTTGGCAAAGCATCACGAAGAACCGCCCTTTGGTCTGCGTGCGTCGGATGAGGCGAAGTTAAAGAGCTACCTGCAGTACCTGAAAGCGAAGTATCACGAGTCGGAGTAAGTGAATGCGAGGAAGCCCCACACTTTATGTCTGCCGTGGTGTGGGACCTGCTGACGGGTTTCATCATTTTCTTTGCGTTTTTAGTAGCCGCCTTCACAGATGCTGGACTCTTCTGGCTTCTTTGTGGCAGGTCTCTCCAACTATTATTATTTGAGCGAATTCTGTTTTTGGTTCTTTCGTAGCTTTGGTTTGCGTTTTTATTAGCGTTGCTTTGTTTTGAGGCACTGTAATGTTCGCGAGTGGTGCGAAGCGAAGGGGAAAACACAACTTTAATGGTGGGCTACGTAAACGGATAATGTTTGCGAGAGTTTCCCGAGGTCACCAGGAAGTCACACGTGGGTTTGTTCTACGTGTCTTTTGGGGGAGAGTGTCCTGAACGCCGCGGTAATCGGTCTTCATGTAATCATCATAGATGTACAGGATTTTCTTCCCTAGCAACTCCGGTTCTCTTTTTGTGTTGACACGCTGCCGCTTACTCCTCGACCTCTCTTCACTCTTTCCTTGTTCGAATCTTTCCTTTCAAATCCCTCGCCAAAAACGTGGTGATGGTTGCGTTCTGCAGAAGTAGTCCCATTCTAGAGGGAGTACTCCATCACTGGAAGGGCTTCTACGCACCATTCTCTTGTCAACGCGTCTGAACGCTTTTGTTTGTTGCTGTTATTTGTGGTAGCGTTGTGTGGTACCGGGCATCTTGTGTAGTGCTTCATTTGTTTCCTTTTTCTTTTCTTCTATTCCACCCGCTCGATTGTTCCGCCCTTAAACTCGAAGGCGTTTGCGGCGGCTCTGAAACGCGACCCCCACACTGTTGCACCCCGACTCCCATCTCTCTCCCCCTCCCCCACCTCTACAGCGTCTGTCCAACGTCAACGGTGGAGTATGCACAACCTACACACATTATTCGCAAGCTTTGCTTCTGACTCCACTATCATCAGCACATTTTGTTTATTATTATTATTATTATAGTTTCCTGCTTCACTTTACCCCTTCCCAGCATATCGTTACTTCGGTAACAGCGAAACGAGAGAACCACGCGCGCATGTGTGTGTGTGTGTTTGTGTGTGTGCACCACGGTGACACATTTTGGTTCCTCCATTTTAAACATCTTTATTTTTTCTTTTTGATTCATTTCGAGTAGACATAGACGACGTTCGCAAACCTATATATATATATATATATATGTGTGTGTTTATATTTTCCCTCCCTCATTTCTCATTCATTACTCCAGGTTCTATTATTTATCTTCGCTTCTTCACTCAAATTCGTCACGTCTTACGCTGTCGTGTTGAGCGGACAACGCGCGAAAAAATGCAGGATTGGAAGATCGCCGTGCTCGTCGTCATCATTGTCGTGTTTTTGGTGCTCGCGGCGCTGCTTCTCTTCTTGCTCTATCGCTTTGGCAACTGGCGCCGCTTCACACTTCACCGAAAGAAGAAGACGTTACGGTACATTGACGATGTGGAAGAGAACATTATTCGCAACAGGCTGCAGGAAGGGGCAACGGACAGCAGCGACATGTACCAGCAGCTTTTTCTCTACGACCCTCGCCTCCATCCCAGTCCTCATGTGATGTACCTCATCGATTTTCAAGGAGAACTGTTGAGCTTGGACTTTAAGAAGAAGTCGCTGCACAACGTGAAAACGGAGCCGGATCTGCAGCGCTACCTGTTCGACGCCTTCCACCCCACCATTGAGGAGGGCAACAGAGTGACGGCGGTGACGCCAGAGATGCTCGCCCTCTCCTACGTCGATGACCGCCAAGCTCTCGTTGTGCTGGACCTCAACCGTCTTCTTGACCGCGACGCCGAGTTTGGTGCGCGGATGCAGCATACGGCAGAGCGCCCGTTGCTCTTCTCGCGCCTCGTGCCGAACGGCGTGGACGGGTCCGTGTACACCACCCTTACACGCTTCGGCTACTCCGTGGGCGCGCCGCCGTCGATGCGGGTTCGCCCGGATGGCAACTACCTCGTGGCACCTCCGCAAGCCCAACAATCGCAGCAGATTGCGGTGGATGTTGCCGAATCGCGAGCGAATCCGATTGCGCGGATGAATCCGATGGCACGGGCGTCGGCATCGTCCGCCGCCGCCGCGGCAGCGGTGCCGCCGTCGGCGTTTCCGGGAGCGGCGCAGTATCCGCCGCCAACGCACACCACCTCCCTTTATGTGCCAGATGTGCCTGGGATGGCGCCTGCGCCGATCATTCACCCTTGTGGCAGCCACCACATCACGACCAACACGCCCATTACCGTTACGGCGGCAACGTACACGGTGCTGCACAGCAACGGCACGCGCAGTGTTCTCGATGCGGCCAACACGGCTCTCATTGAAAGCGCACGCTTGCAGTGGGACCGCCGTCAGAGCCTCGTGGTAACGCTCGTGTCGGGGAGCTTTACTGGGTATCAGTGCGTAGTGGACCCTGTCACAGAGAACGGCAATCTCTTTCCCCCGCGAGGCGGTGGTGGCTTCGCGGAGCCGATTGTGTGCCAGCGAGCAGACGCACTACAGTACACGGTGGAACGGGTGAACTCGACGCAGTGGCTGCCGGTGGAGAGGGCGTTGTACCTCCCGGGAGGGCGGTGGTGCGTGCGCGCGCGCGCCGTTCTGTACAGCGATGACAGCAGCAAATCCTCCGCAAAGGTGTTCACGGTAAACGTGATGTAAGCCGTGTTTTTTTTTAATACACATATGTCTCCTTGTGTGGTGGTCTGTTGCAAGTTATTCCGAGTTTGTTTGTCTTTTTTTTTGTGGACTGTCACCCATCTTGCCTTGTGGTTCTTATAGGTCTCTCAGAAGCCATCCTTCAGCCTGGGTGTTGCAGCTGACCCTCTCCTCTGGACATATACGTGTGTCTCCTCCCTTTGTATCACGCATTTCATCTTCTTTTCTGTTTGCTTTTAGAATACACGAAAGCCCTCTTTCACATATATGTTGTGTGCCTGTGTGTGTGTGGTGTGTGAGTTTCACTGTTGCACCGCACACGTGCTTCGCACCACTCCATTACCAATATGTTAGACGTTTCTCTTTTTTTTCTCACATTTTTTTTTTTTGATCTCCCCCGTGCGAGTGCAGCCGGGCGAAAGGAAAAATGGGAGACCAAAGAGAAAGAGAAAAGGGCAGCGTACGGAATGCGCAGAGCAGTGAAACTGTCGCCGATACACCGCAACAGTGCCCGTGCAAAAAAAGGTGAAAAAAGACTGTTTCTGGCCTCGCCTCTGACGGTAGGTTCTGCATCTGCAGAGGAACTTCTTTTTTTTTTGCTTGTTTGTTTTTGCGTGTGGGGGCACCGTGTTTTGCCTCAGCCGCATCCAAACCGCTCATCGTTCTCTATAGAGGAAGTAAAACCGTCTCGTCGCAACATCACCGTCTCTCTATCGCTCACTCACTCACTTATCCATCGTTGTCGGTGTCCCTCCCTCTGTGTGTGTGTGTGTGTGTATTGCTCGCATATGCAAATATGAGGGGTTGGAAAGTGAGAAAAGAATAGAAAGAAAATAAGAGAAGTTGTCAAGGGACTGGAAGAGTCGTTTTTATCGTTTAGCCGCCAACAACAACAAAAAAGAATTCATCGGACCACCATCTCCTATTTGTGCCTCCTGTCTGTTTTACCATGCTGGAGGAGTACATCCACACTATCATCACTGCACACGAGGGCCCGGAAGCCGCTGCCCAACGCTGCTGGAAGACCCTGCTGAGCCTGGAGCCAGATAAGTGCGTCGAGCTCTGTGATGAAATCGTGAGCTATTTTGAGTCGTGGCTGAAGAACGATACAGCGCACGACGCGTCCGGCACTTCGGTGAGAGGCGTTTCCCCCACCACCGACTTCCTGGATGTGTACCTGGCAGCCCTCTATGCAATTCTCACAGGATTCGCCACCTCCTTTGCGTGGCGCACTGCCCAGGCGAGTCGCCTCCGTGAGCGCCAGGTCGTCTCACCGGAGTCACGCACCGCATACGGGACGGCTGCGGAGTTCCTCGTACGCATCTGCGAAAACTATTTCCTGCGCACACCCGACGTCGCACAACGGTGCTTCCGGTGCCTGCTTGAAAATACCGGCATGGGGGTACCGTTTCTGTCGGTGGTGTTGAACGCCTACGGCAGCGCCGTGACCGGCGTTCTCGCCATCGCCAACGACGACCTCTCTGCGACGCAGGTTGACCGGTGCCTGCGACATCTTCGTATCGCCTCGGAGGTGTTCGCACTCGCGGACAGCAGCGGGAAAGCGCAACTGACCATTGCACACCCCATTTTTCTCCATGTGGCGCGCGTAAGTGGTCGGGTGCAGGAAGCCCTGCAGTTTTTCCAGCAGCCCGTGCGGTCCGTGAACCCCATCCTCACTGGCGTAGGTCTTGCGGACTACGTAATATACTACGCTGAAGCTGCGTTGGTCCTCGTCTCGCTCGACGCTTACGCCTCCGCCTTCTACGCCCTCACACCGGTGCATAGTTTGCCGCGGGTGCGGGGATTCACCGAGCGGACACGGGGCCGCAGCAATGAGGCGGCAAAAGCGCACTTAACCCCCACCAGGGCCTCTCGCTTTGATCGCAAAGGAGACGCAGACAACGACCCTTTTGCTGCTGCTGCCGCTGCATCCGGTAGTATGCCACGGCAGCAGCAGTCACCTCCAACGGTGCCAAATAAAACAGAGTATTATGTGAGGTTGTATCCTTGGTACCGCACAATGCCGGTCAGCACCACGCACACCTTCTACACCTCCGATTGTTATGCGGAGCGTGCCGGCGAAAAAATGGTAAAGTGGCGGCTCATCCTGTCACCTTCTTCCGCGGAGATCGACTGCGATGAGCAAACACGTGCGTGGGCGATCCGACTGAGTCTGCTGCTGCTGACGCTCGCTTTTGGCGGTGGAAACCCTCGTGAGGTGGAAGAGACTGACATCGTCGCCTCTCAGCCCGACGAGCGTGAAGTGGACTGGAGAGGAATGAACTCCGCTGCTCTACACGGGCACGTGTGCTTTCCAAACACCATTTTTTATAACTTATCGCAGACCACGCGTGTCTCGTTAAACGTACTTCTCGCTGCAGCGGCGAGCAACCCTTCTGCGGAGGTGCAGGTGTACTATGACGTGCTGCGCGCAGTGGCCCAGCGCGACGTGGCACGCGCCCGCGCCGTTCTTGCCTCTTCGTCGGAGACTGTGTTCGCGGCAGACATGACGCTGCACCTCGCACGAGCAGCGGTGGAGCACTACCTGCCCCTTCACATTTTGCTGGATACAGCTCGCATGTACTCCCGTGTGCCGTTGCGTGTTTTAGTCACGCGTACAATGCAAAGTGACGACCACCAAGACGACGTTCATCATGCGCTCGCAGTTTTGCAGCTGCTCGCCGAGCTTTGCGCCACAGGGGAGCTGGAGAACTGTCACGTGTGCACCCCCACCAGCACAAAGACGAGTGCAGCCGACACGGAGGAATCCGTGGGAAGTTTTGTTGTGGCAGTGAGAGACGTTGGACAACGTCCTGTTGCGATCGATGCGACCTCTGTGCTGCTCACGACGCCGCCGGCATCGAAGTGCATTCAACTCTGTGCCCTTGTCGTCTCGCTGCAGCCATTTTCTTGTTGTGGGCGGGTGCAAAACGCGAGCACCGCGAATGCACCCACGGCTTCGTTTCCAGAAATGCTCACGCAGCTTCAGATGCTGCAGCAGGCCGTCGAAGCCGAGCACTCCGCCCTCGCCCTCCTTAACTGAGGCGAAGACTCCACGTAGAGACCCTGCTACGAAACGGGACGAGGTGTCGCCGCGATTAGAAATGTTTTTTTTCCTTATCGGTATTTCTTGTGTGTACTTCGTCGCACAGCTGCATTGCCTTCTCCACACAGTCACTGCTTCTAGGCAGTGGGTGTTCTGGGCATTCACAGTTTTGTCTTTTGAATGCACCTCATCAGTTAAACCGCGGCTCACCTCGGCGCTGTGTCGGAGATCACGATTTCCTTCCCTCTTTCTTTGCACTCTGCTTCGATGTTAAGGTGTGTAAGCTGCTGCAGCACCACAGAAACAGAAAGGCGAGGGAGGCCTGCACCGACAAAGTAGAGAATCTTATGTCACAAGGAGCGCACTCGTTCCCAGGTATTATTTCCACTGAAGTGGCACGCTGTCTTTTTTTGGTGGGGAGGGGAGGTCTTTCCGGAAAACAGTAATTATGGGTGACGTAGAAAGCGACTGCTACATGCGTAGCGCTTTCCTCTCAATAAAATTATGGTACGTGAAGAAGCGACGGTACGGCTTCGCTTTTCCTATCCCTTGCCTTGATGATTGCGGCTGACCTGCTTTTTGATCGAGAGGCAACAAGCAGCTGTTGTGCTGAAGTGGCTCTGTGCAAGCTGCCCATCTTGAGTTTTCTCCTCCTTACTTCTTCTTCTCATTTGAAACTACCTATCTACCTCTTCTGTGATGAACCTGGGCTGTAGAGAGCTCATTTGTTCTGTGGACGCCGAGTTGCCCGTTTTGCAGCATTCCATATCGCACCCACACTGACACACACAAACAGGTAAAGTGAACACCCGAAGAGACGCGAAAGAGTAATCTTTTCAAACGTTTCCTATTCGCTACATCACTTTCAAAGAAGGCACACTCGTCGAGGTTAATTCTCTTTTTCTTTTCCTCATTTTAACCACTGGCGCTGACAACGCAGCATTTTAATTTGCTTTTCATTTTGCTGTCCGTTTTGTCTCGCTGGCTACAATATTCCATAAGCATTAATACTACTCGTTTGCGATTCCTCGTGACTGATACCTTGCCTCCACATTTTCAAACAGAGGCGGAGGTAAGAGGAGGAAAAAAAACCTGCGTATTGAAGATGCGCTCCCTTCTCACTCATCATCAGGCCGTGGGCGCTGTGGTCGTTCTCATGCTCCTCCTGCTTGACGTATCTGCCGTTGTCAGCGCCGTCGGCAAACCGCGCAGCACGAAGTTGCCCGCCAGTGTCGACCCGCTGCACCCACGCGTGAACATCAACTGGACGGAGCAAAGCGCCAACGTCAACCTCACCAAGGAGGAGCGAAAGAGCATTTTACGCAGCAAGCTCGTTCTCACAAAACTGGTCGTTCTAAACCGTCACGGCCACCGCGCACCCAACGCGCCGTACTGGCAGATGTGCCCCAACGACGCCTTCAACAAGCAACGCTACGACGTTGCGCCAGAGGACCTGACGGGGCTCGGCATGCAGGAGGAGTACCATTTCGGCCAGTACATCCGCGACACCTACCACAGCTTTCTCGGCGACAAGTTCAACCGCTCCCTCCATTACTTCCGCGCCGTCGGCGAGCCACGCATCCTGCAGTCTGCCATGGCTGTGGCGCAAGGCATCTTTCCGAACGGCTTCGGCCCCGGCGGCCACCTGCCCTCCCGCCCTCAATTTGTGCCGGTCTTCTCGGACATGGACACGCACGAGTACCTGCTCGATGACGTCCCCTGCTTCCGCCGCGCCGAGAACGACTCTCACCGCTGGCTGGAAACGCGCTACCCTGACTTCATCGAGGACCCCTACAACAAGAGAGTGATTGCCACCATCAAGGAGATGTGCGGCCCCTACAACGGTACGGCCAAGAACTACGCCTACATCAAGACGGTTGCGGACGGTCTCACCTTCAGCACTGACTTTGGGCTCAACGTGCTGAACGGCAAGCTCTCACCACAGATGCTCTTCGACATCCGCAACGTCTCGCTTCAGTTGCTGATGCAGCGCCTGTATAACACGGACGAGCAGCAGACCTACACAGTTGTCGATCTGCCCCGCAGCGTGCTGCAGACCTTCAACCACACCCACATCGGCGACTCACCGGCGCAGCTCAACGACTTCTACGACACCCGGCAGGAGTCGAACTTCTACTTTATGCACCGCGAAGCCCTCTACGCCTTTGCGCAGTTCTTCGGCTTCCAGTACAACGTGGCGGGTCTGCCGCCGGGCGAGGTGCCGGTCGCGGCCTCCCTCATTATGGAGAAGTTGATGCCACGCCAGGATCAGTTCTCGCACGACGCGAGGAAGATCTACGTCCGCATTAAGCTCTGGACGCCTTACAACGGCATCTACTCGATCCCCATCTCGAAGTGCCGCATTCCGGAGCTGTGTGAACTGCGCGAACTGTTTGATATCCACGACACGCGTGTGAAGCGCACCGGGACGTGGGAGACGCTTTGCCACTACAAACCGCAGGAGATCGACCACACGACGGACATCCGTTAAGGGGGACGTGCGGCTTGCCTCAGTTCTATATCGATGTAAGCGACGTTTTTTTTTGTTTTTCAGTAGTGGGGAAAAGAAAGCGTCGAGCAGGATCCATTCCTTTTTCCCACCCTCCTCCTACCACCTGCATTGTGCTGCACTTTTCAACGGAGGAGAAGTCGTAATGCAGTTAATTCGGTTAACGGAGAAAAGTATCTTTTTCCTCTTCTTCTTAGGTTTCCAACACCAGAAAGCAGCGAACCTCTGACGGACTTCTCGTTAGCGCTTTTGGGATCGGTGATAGCAAATGAACTTTTGTTTCCCCTTTATCTTATCCCTGCCTTCTCGGCTCGTTGCTGTGCTTTTTCCCATGCACGGCGCACGAGTCAAAACACGTGTGTTCTAATAGCTATTACTCTTTCTTACTTTTCTTTCTATCTATTCTTCTCTCTTTTAGGAATAATACTGTTGCTCGATAAGTAGCGGAGCTAACGATAAAAGTGTTTATATATGAACATGTTGAACACTTTTGTGTATCTTTCGATCGGTGAGTAGAGTTTAAAGAAGGAAAAAGAAAATTGAATAAAGAATGTTGGTGTACTTGGGGCCATTCTCTCTTCTTGTTGTTGGTGATTGAGTGCTGGTGTTGTTCCGGTTTTTCCCATCCTCGACACTTTTTTCTCTGTCTTTTTCGTTCGTTTACCTCTTGTCTTCCGTCCCGCCACTCATCCAACTGTGGTGGAGAGTGAGCCGGTTGAGTCGTTGCGCGGAAAAGGATCGCAATCGTCATTCAGCACAGGTGCCAGTGATAATGAAACATAGTTGAAAGTGTCGTCTTTTCTTCTTCGTCTTTTGCTTTTCTTCGTGTCTCACTTGGGGTCTAACCTAAAATCGAAAGAAAGAACGAGAGAGAGAAAAGTTGATGGTGCACTCTTTCTCTGGCGCATGCGCGACTACGGTCATGGCAACGAGAGTAGTGTTCTCCGATATGATTGTCGTCAAACGGCTCCTGCTTTGTGAGATCTCGAAAGACGTTGCTTGTCCTCGGTCAGCTCCTTTTTTTTTTTAGACCCAAGCGTGCCTACGGCTGTCATGGATGCTTTCGCCTGCGAGCCTTAAACTGAAATCAATGGGAAACATGTTGCTATTGATTTATTCGTCAGTGTCGTACGTGCTTCTCTCCACCGTTCTCTAACTAAATCATCTACAATTGTTCTTTCTTGGCATTTCATTACTGTTCAGAGAAACACCGAAGCTCTTTGCTCCGTGCAGCAGTCGGCTGCAGAGAATTACAGAACAAGACGATTGACGCCTGGATACGGTTGCGATCGGGTCACCGCCCCCCCCCGCCTATTCGTAATGGACCCTTCAAAGCGCATCTGTCTAAAAAACCTGCCGACGGGGTGCACGAAGCGCGAGATTGCGGAGCTGATTCGCAATCGCACCGGCACGCCCATCCACAGCATCGACCTTGGCCTTGGGCCTGACGGCGAAACCCGCCGCTACGCCCACTTCTCGTGCGAGGGTGCGAAGCACGTGCTGGAGGTTCTCGGCAGCGGCGTGGCACTGCGCGACGCCACCGTCTACGCCCACCCAGCCAAGATGCACTACTCCTTTCGCTACGCCGAGGCACGCCGTAAGCGGGAGCGCGAGGAGGTGGAAGAAAAGGAGCAGCTCGCCGCCTACTGGGACGCGGCACGGCAGCGCTTCCTGGATCGCACCAACGGTGGGGAGCTGCCCAAGGCGAAGCCGCCGAAGGACTTCTACGCGTCGAAACGCAAGTATGCCCGTATTGCGGCAGAAATCGCGCAAACGTTTCGTCATCAGAGCGGGGCAGCTCACGGCGGTGCCGGTGCCGGAGTTGGCCGCGGCGACTACCCCCGTGGGGCGGCGCACGCCACAACCACAACGTCGTCTTCCTTTGGGGAGGGAGGAGAGAAGTTCAGCGGGGAGCACAGCGCAAATGGCGTAGACCCGACTGCGATGGAAGGGGCTGCAGGTGCAAACTCGCAGCACCAGCACCACCACGCACACGGGGCATCGTCCGCCAGCCGCACTTTCGCACAAGCCGGGAAGAAGAGAGCACCTCGTGCAGCCGCAGCGAAGGCCAAGGCGCCCGCGGCCCCTCCGCCGCCGCCTCCGCCACCAGAGCCAACGAAGGAAGAGCGTAAGCTGAGCGGCTTGCAAGCCAAGCTCGCGGCTCTCAAGGAAAAGCTGAAGAAGTAGGGAAAAGAAGACTTGATAATCGCAGCTTAATGGTGTTGTTGCTGCTGCTGCCGTTAACTGCTCTTGTCCTATTGTTGTGCCGCGCCTGCCGAGGGTTTTTTCGGTGTACATGGTTCTGCGTAGCCGATGAAAAGGCGTCGACACAGCGACAGACAACTCTTGATTGATTTCTCTCCTCTTCGCTGGTACGCAGTAAGCTCGCATTAATTCTTGCATTAAAAGGCAAATAAATCCTTCCTTAAAGTATATGTCTTTTAACTGTAGCACGTTTACTGTTTCGAACGATGCCTTGCATCTGCTCGTGTTTTTTTTGCCGTTTCTTTTTTTTTTTGCAGTCATCGAACAGTCAGTCGTGTGCTACCTCTGTTAAAACCATACTTCCGCTTGATACTTAGAGTGCGGAGTCAGTTTCCTCTTCTCATCACAAACGCGCTTCATGATGCTATCTTTTCTGACCGCATTTCTGTTCTCAACCAAAAAAAAGCCTTCTTGTTGCTCGCCTCCTCCTCTCTTTCCTTGAAAATGCGGCCCATTCACTCCCATTCAATCGCCTTTCCGTGTGACCCTACCCACCAGCATGCGGCACAAGTATAGATAGGCTCGTTTCGCAGTAAACAAACAGTCAAAACAGCGAACGACTTTCGCGTTCTGTATCTACGTTTTGTACAGAAGTGTTTAGACCCTGAAGCCAAAGGTGTTTATTGACATACATATATACATCGCATTACGCGTGTGTGTGTTTGTGTGTTTGTGTGTGTGTGTGCTTCATCTCTGGTACATTGTGTAACGCGGAAGAAGTGGAACGAAGTTGTTTCTTCTCGTCGACACACACTCTCAGCCTGAAAGTGCGTACACCACATATATATGTGAAGGTGTCACCGCGTTCGCACTAGCAAAGATCGCCTAATTTCTCTTCATTCAGAAAAGTGAAAAAGTACCTACGTTAAAAAAAGAAAAGAAGCACGTTAATACACACCGCTGCTCGACCTTTTACATCTGACTCACGTTTTTGTTTTCAAGATACTTGCGTATCTGATTTTGCTTCCTTCTTTTTGTATTTCAGGTTCTTTCTCGCTTTTCTATTCCGTCATTCTTCTTAAAGGCCGTTCTTCTGCTATTTCTCGTCCTAGAGTTAGTGCCTAGCGTCGACACACACATACGCAAGCAACCAACGGTCCCCCGTGCCCCCCCCCCCCAACCCAGAAGACGAGTATTGATCGTGCGCAGCCTTCGGCGGACTTCACCTTTCTGTTTCGCTGCTTCCTTCTTAAACTGTTCAGTTTACAAGGTTTTTTTGTTTTCTCCTGTGTGTGTGTGTGTGTTTCTAGTGTCTTTTCAATACTATCAAAGGGAAGACATACGTGTATGTACAATAGGTGAGTGAACTTAGACTGCGAATTTCAGCAGCAGATTTGTTCTCGACAAGCCAGAGAAGAGCCTCCACAACCTACAGTGTCTTTATTATTTCAGCCTTTTTTTGCTGCTGCTGCTGCTGTGTTTTAGTTTGTGTAGCTCTCCTATTTATTTGTGAGTTGAGGCTACGATCTCTTGCGGTTGCTTGAGAGAGAGAGCGACATCGTTTTTGTTTTTTGTTTTGCTTGCTGCCTCTCCGTCTTTCACTCCCTTTTCCCCCGCACTCGCGAATTTGTCTCACGGCTCTCCTGTAGCTATTTCTTTCGCGTGTTTGTTTCTCCGTACCTCGTTGATTCCCCCCCCCCCTGCCTTAGCGAAGCTGCCGGATGCCGCACACTGCAGTTATGTCAACGGCAAAGCCACTGTTCGAGCCGGAGTCTCTGCGGGAGCAGCAGCAGCAAGGTACCCGCTCCCCGTGCACGCCTCCGCTGCAGAGCATCAAGCATTCGAAACGGGAGTCTCCAGAGGAGTACAACGGCAAGCGCAACGATATTTTAGACTGGTCTCCGCCGACGCCGGAGTCGCTTCCTGTCATGCACGTCAGGGACGTCGTGAACGGTGCTCCTGCTGATAATGAGGAAGAAGTGGATGATGAAAATGCCGTGGTAATGGTAGCCGACGTTCTTGAGCGCAAGTTGGAGGGGAATGCGAAGGGGGATTCTGGAGGAAACGAGCGACAGCCTGCTGAGGAATGTAAAGGTGAAGATGCGTCGGCGCCTGTGCAGTCAACCTCACCGGCTGCAACGACCCCACTCGTATCTGCACCACCCACACACGTAGATCCAGTAGATGAGCCCGGCAACGTTGGTCGGTGTTTCTTGGCGCCAATTAATTCTAATTATGCTGTTGATACCTGTACATCTACTGAGGGGTTAGATCGCCTTCAGCACCACGGTGTGTTCTTCCCTGATGAAGTAGCGGCAGCAACTACCGCAGCCCTCTTTGTCTTCATTGCCTCCTACGGTGACCTGCCCACCCTTGTGCAGCTTATGCGCGTGTGCCGTGCGAGTCATCAGCTAGCCACCTGCGACGAGGTGTGGAAGCCCATTCTGTGCGACATGAACCTGCCTCCGCTGCTTGCCGCATACGACCGCAGTGCCGACTACTACGCGTTCTTTCTTGACGAAATCGTCACGACGCGTGCGCTGCACGGCCACTACACCTTTCAGGCCGCCAACAACGCCACCGGCAGCTACGGTAGTGTGAGCAATGCTAGCGGCTCACGTGCCGGCGCCGACGCCAACCGCGACCACCTCCGCGACGACGACTCCCTGCAAGAAGACGTCTTCAACATCGCCTCTCTGCAGCTTCTCATTTCGGCCGCCTCGTTAGGTCAATCGAACCACTTAATCGGGCGAGTGCAGCTGCTGCTGACGTACAAGAACGACTCGATGGAGGTACTGCAGGGCTCCTGCCGCTTCTCTGTCTTTCGGCGGTGCTTCTCGCTGTGCTGCAGCGCCTTCGGGACGGTGAAGCGCGGGCCGGTGTTTACCGTGGCTGTCGCGACTGTCACGAAGCCGTGGGCCAATGAGGGCTTCCAGCATTTCAGCGAGCACAAGAATGGTATTCGCCTCGTCATGACACCGGTGCTGTGGGAGGGTCAGAGCCCAGGTTCGCAGATCACCGAAAAGGACATCCTTGTGGTCAGCCGCCCCCGACCAGAGCCCGCGGCAGGCACCGCAAACGCACCTCCTTCAGAGCCTTCGACACAGTCTCGCTGCTGAATGGGAAGACACAAAGAAAGAAGAAGAAGAGGGAGAAAGCTGTGGAAGATAGCGGGAGGTAGAGTCACACACAAAACGAAAAGGAGTTTCAATGGTGCTCCGGCATAAACGAGCTCTCATTCGTTGTTCGCTTGCTGTGGGAGGTGCGGTCTCTGCGTAGATGATGGCGAGATATAATTCCAAGTGCTATGTCCGGTTCTGCTTTTGTTTGTATTGTCTTTTGCTTTGCTGTAGAGGTGTCATGCGCTTCACTGTCATCACGAAAAGTTGCAACGTTTGTGTGCGCGCGCGCGTGTGTGTGGGTGATCGTGTGTTTTCTGTGACGTTGTGTATGTTGAAAGGGTAGCGGTGTGTAAATGATAAATCTGCTGGTTGATTACGGTCACCTTTTTATTATTATTCGAAAAGGTTTTGTTTGAGTGGGCAGCTGCCTCCCACGTCTCTTCTTGCTTCCACGCTTTGTTTGTTGTAATTGTGTGTGTGTGTGTGTGTGTGTGTGTGTGAGTGCGTTCTCTTCTTTCTTTTTTCTCCAATTCCATCAATATTTGACGTTTTGTGTACGGCGGCACACGCGTCCATGTGTATCTCGCTGCCTGTCCTCCGCCACGTACGACAGCAACATCCAAACGAAAACAAAGAAAGATGAAGGTAGAGTAAACACGAGGTTTCTCATGGATGGGAAATAAGATGCGTGTTTTCTTCTTTTTTTTCACCAACTTACAATGGTGTCAAAGCGTGTACCGCATGGAAACTGCAGTGTTTTCTTACTCTCTTGTTAACCGTTTCGGGAGACGAAGAGAACACAGACACGTATCGGAGCGGGATCTCACTTTTTTTCTTCTTCTTCACACAGCTGCACTTTCCGTCGACTGTGGAACAAAGCGAAACACACGTTGAGGACCTGTGCGCTATCCGAGTAGCGCGTTCTCCTGCGACATACTAAGCAGTTTTCTCCCCTCGTTCTCCAATTTGACACACTTCTAGCCTGGCTGATTACTTTTTAAAAATAAAAGCCCGCTGCTTAGTGGAACACAAACCTTTGAAGACAACGAAGCAGAATCGCCTCTTTTTTTTCACGTGGGAGCGGCAACTGGTGTGCACACTGAAAGAAACTTTGCTTCTGTCGCTACGAAGTGTCGTACTTACGCAGTGAAGCGTCTGTTGAGTGAAGGCAGCTTTGTATTCTCGCATTTGACAAAAGCACTTACATCCCGTTACAGCATTTTCTTACTTTTATTTACTCTCCGTCACGAGGAGCGACAAGACAATGAGCCAACAAGCGGAGAATGAGGCAGGGGATAACGGTGCTGCGTCGTCACCGGCGCGTCCCCTGCGTGTGCGTACCATCGAAATTCTCTGGCACTGCAACGACCGCAACGAGGAAGCCGAACTACTCGGCATGCAGAGTAGCGTCATGGAGGGCATCACCAGCGTCGACTACAACCCCCGATTTGACCGCATCGTCACCACCGGTGGCGACGGCAACATTCGTCTGTGGGAGATGCACACGGCGGCCATCGACGCGTGGCTGGCGAACAACGCCAACGATATGCTCGCGTGCTGCCAGCATTTGTGTTGCATGCGCACCGCCTGGATGCCGCTCACGGCGCGCTGGTCACCGCAGGGGGAAATGATTGCGAGCGCCCACTGCGACGGTAAGATTTGCCTGTGGTGGCGCGACCCAACAGATGAGCCTTCCGCGGCGGCTTCTGACGGCACACGACAGGCGAACAGGGGGCAGTCAAGCGCGGAAGACGGAGAGGTGGAGGAGTGGAAGGCGTACCGGCACTTGACCGGGCACATCAGCGATGTCTACGACCTGTGCTTCTCCGCCGACTCGCGCTACCTGCTCAGCGGAGCCGGGGATGGAAGCATCGTTATCCACGATCTCGAGGCGTCGACGATGCCGGTGCTGCAGCTGACCGACCTGCACACGAAGTTTTGCCGTGGTGTCGCGTGGGATCCGTGGACGCGCCTCGTGCACACTTTCGGCTGCGGGCCCTCGTTGCTGTGCTTCACCCACGTGCCGAGAGGGGAGGGGCACCGTCGCATGCACCTCGCGGGCCAGCGCAGGTGCCAGGGCGACTTTATTGGTGAGTCCTGTGCACTGTCCTACCGTCGGCTCAGCTGGTCACCAGACGGTCTACTGCTTGCTGTCCCGTATGGCAAGTTCACCAAGTCAAGTCAGCAGCAGGCGCCCAGCACCGCTAACCTGCTCGCCAGCATTGAAGCGAAGGAGCGTGCCGAGGCCCAACAGACGGAGGCGGGGCAGAGTATGGATGAGAGAAACAGGTTCTCTGAAGCAGCGACAGCAGCAAACGTAAGCACAAACACCCCAGCTGCCGTCAAGTCTCCAGCGCAGCCGCATGATCCCGCGTCGCTGACAGCGCGTACCGTGGAAGACGAGGTAGAAGACATGCTGCACTGCGTCTACATCTACAGCCGATGTGCTCCTGACAAAGTCGCGTGTCGACTCGGTGTGCGTGGCTTTAGCGAGGTACGCGGCGTGCGATGGGCTCCATGCTTCTTGGAGCCGCTGTCGGCGGAAGAACTCCAAGAGAGTAACATGCAGGTGTCGCAGGCGACGGCGCAAACGGCGACCGCCATGAGGGGGAACCTATCACCAGCTGCTGAAAAGAAGGGAGGGGAAAGTGCTCTTTCGTTACTACCGCCACTACTGCCTTCTGCGTCAAAGGTGTTGTCGTCCACCGAGACGGAGGCGGCTCGTCAGCGTCGGGGTGCCTGGGGACCGGCCGACTACCGGATGGCGCTGGCCGTCTGGACCTCCGACGCCGTCATTGTGTACACCACCGACTGTAGCACCCGCCACAGCGACTTTACGGACTTGCACATGCGCAGCATCACCGACGTCGCGTGGAGCCACGACGCCTCCCACCTTTACACCGCGTCGCTCGATGGGTACATCAGCGTGATTGCTTTTGGCGCCTCCCTCGCGATGTCGCACCGACTTCCCGCCTTCTCCACGTCCCCTGCTGTGCGTTCGCTCTGCACTTTGATGGAGCGGATTGAAAAGGTGGGGCTGAGCATCGAAGGTAGTCGTAGCAGTGGCAGCGGCAGTGCAATGAAAAGTGGTGGTCCCTCCGCTTCAGCGGCGGTGGCGGCAGCGGTGGGGGATAGTGGAAGTGGCGCAGCTGCGCCTACCGCCACGACATCCGTAGTGGTGGTGCGCAAGAAGAGAAAAGTCGAAAGGCCCTCCGCACCGCCACATGGAGAAGAAAAGAAGAAAGACGTCGATGTGCAGCAGCTGGAGGCGCTCATGTCGGACTTGATGACGATACATTGAGCTGGTGTGCTGGATGTATTTACTGAGGTGCGCCTGTGGGTTTTACGCCTTTCATAGAACGTCTCTTCATGGACAGTTCCCTTCTCATAGAACTTCTCGCTCCGGAAGCCTGCAGTACCTACCCCCCCCCCTCTTTAATATATAGGTAATACAAGCACTTCCTAGGGTACTTTTTGTCTTGTATGTGCCTCACAAAATTAAAGTCGAATCAACCACATGGTTCCGAAGCAGAAGTCGTGGAGGAATGCAATGAAATATCCGTACTCAGGTGCTACGAGAGTCGGATTATTATTATTACAACTATTTTATTGTCGTTGTTGACGGTTCGAACGCCTGCTTTGGGCTTACGAGACGGTTGATGGAAACACAGTGGCTCTTCTGCTCGCTCCTCTTCCCCTACTTCGTCTTACTCCTCACCCTTCTCTCTCTGTTTTCTCTGTGTGCGTGTGTGTGTGTTCATGTATTGTCGCGGGACCGCTACGGAAAGTTGGTGATACGTTTGTTGGTGCCTGTGTGTTTGTGTGTGTGCGTGTGTGTGAAAGACTTACCACATTTGTGCTTCTCGAGGGCCGCAGAGGGCATCCTTTTCCACGGCTGCGATTCTTTCCTCTCGGTTTATTCATTTTTTTTTTTTTAATCTTACGTGGCTCGCACCCTCCTCACCGATAGACTCTGTGCGTCATTCGTTTGCACCAGCAATTGGAGCACGCCAGGATTTCACTGTTGCAAACCTTTTTTTTTCGCTTGTGTTGGTTTGTTTTGTTGGAACCACACCGAGACGCATACGGTCCTTTCTGGTTTCCATTGCCCCTAACTATTTGTTATCCTTAGCGTTCATACGCATGTTTAGCACGTTGTCCGCTAGCGGCCCTCGGCGGCTTGATGGCAGCAGCGCGATGCGAAGCAACGATGACGCGTCGAACCTGCGCGTCCTGCCCACCACGGGCGACCCAACCGACGAGGTGCGCGCATCGCTTGCCAGTCTCACGGCACGTGCGCAGCGGCTTGTCTCCGAAAAAGACGCGGAGCCGCTCCTGCGCAACGGCTACGGCCTCTATGAAGCCTCGCGCAAGGCAGCCGAGGAGGCACGGCGGCAAGCCAGCAAGTGCCAGTCGGCCAGCGAAGGCTATGCACCGGCAACGCACGCGTCGGTGGAGCTGTTCATGACGCAGCACCTCGGCTTCGACGCGCAGGCGCAACAGCGTCTTCTGCAGCAGCTGCAACACCGCCACGCCCAACTGGGGGCGGACTTGGGGCCGGTGGATCCGATGGCCGCCGCGGAGAGCTCCGGCTTCATGGGCATCACGGACGTCGACGCCGTCGTGGCGGAGATCAAAAATGACATTTTACTCGACGTGCAGCACGCCGTGCACCGCCGCCAGACGACGCTGGTGCGGGATCAGGTGGACGCCCTCTTCAAGGCCGCGTGGCACTCCTACTACGTGCAGGTGGCGGACGACTACGAGGCGCTCTCCGTGGGCGCGGCAGAGCTGGCCATGAACAAGAGCGGTAGCAGCGGTGTTGGTCGCATCTCTGCGGGCGCGACAACGCAACGGCCGGCGGCTAGTTTCGGCGCCAGCACCGCCCACTCCCTCCTGGACTTGCTGAACGGCGACTCTGTCCTTGCAGCGGAGCTGAACAAGCGCATAGCCGCCTTTGCCGCCATCGTGGAAGAGTACGCCCCGCTGCAGTGGGTCTCGTACTTCACCTCGTACGTCACGGAGACCTCGCTGGATGTGGCGGATGAACTGACCGTGTTGTGGGCCACCGTTGCGCAAATTCTCGAGGCGATGCAGCGCCGTGGAGCGGAGGCGGACATGCTCGCGTATGTCGCGATGAGTCGCCGCGTCATGGAGCGCAAGTCGCTGAGTCGGCTGCTCCAGCGCGTCCTCCGCCTGGACCCGATGCGCTTTGAGGAGGTGGAGAACATGAACGCGGCGCACGTGCTCGACGTGGTCACGCGCTACTGCGGGACGGCGAACCACTGGATGCACACCTTTGTGGCCATGCGTGCGGGCCGCTACGACGTGGCGAAGTTAGCCGCGCAGACCATCGGCATCACAGCGGTGACCGACGCGATGGAGAAGATGACGGCGGCGGCCCCAGGGGAGCGCAACGCGTTGAGCCCCGCGATGGACCTGCAGACAGTCTACGCAGAGGCCGCCACGAAGGAAGACCCCTATCGACAGGCGGTTTTGATGATCCTGTTAGCTGGCCGCACCGGGGAAAGCTCCGCGGCTGTTCTACGCGCAATGCTCAGTCTTTCTCAGCGCATCACGGACTCCCTCGAGGACGCGCTGTGGCTGCGGCTGTCGTGCATCCGTGGAGTGGAGGAGTCGGCGCAGGTGTCGACGGTGCAGAGCCTTCGCACGTTGCAGCGCGCCGTCTTGGATGATTTGCAGGAGCTGGTGACGCTGACGCAGGGCAGCGCCTGTCGCCTTGCGTCGTTCCTCATCCACGCCCTTCTGCCCTCCGCCGGGCTGCGGCTCTTGTTGGAGAACAACTACACCCACGTTGACGGCTTTCACATGGCCCTCTGTTTCAATGCACAGAACCTGCTGCAGGAGGGTTTGAGCTCCCCTCTCGAGGTGCCCATCGATCTTGCCCGCCACATGAGCCGCTACTGCTCGGTGGTGCTGCTGGACGTGGATCGCCGCACGAGGGCTGCCGCCTTTGCTGGGACAGCTATGTTCGCCTACTTCTACAAGAGCGGCCTCACGGACGCCTTTGTAGAGTGCTGCCTCAAGGACACGATTTGCGCGCGACTATTGGGTTCGCGTGCAGCGATTGGAGGACAAGACGCACTGCTGCTTCGCGCCACCGCCAGTCCTCTTTCCGAGGAGCTGCTGAAGGCGTTGATACAAGTGGCCGAAGCTGCGTCGGCTCGTAGCGAGGTCGCCAAAGCCACCCACGTGCTCGTCGCTGTGATGTACCTTGCAGAGCAGCTGGGCCGCGCTGAGCTGCAACAGCAGGCCCTCCTCCGCGCGGTGCAGATCATCTCGCCCGCCCTCGCGCAGGTGTTGCATCTCCCGTCGAACAGCGTCGCCGTGTCGGATGTGCTGTCTCAAGCGGCGAAGCTGCTGCAGGTGGTGAACACGGATGAGAAGCACCTGCAGGGCAATCCTCTTGTCTCGCAGGACTTCCAGACCTTTTCCCTGCTGTGCCGCATGGCAGATGTGTATGCCTACAACGCGCAGGGCAACTTCAGCGATGCTGTGAACGCGTTCTTGCAGCTGCCGTTTGTCCCTGCATCGGATAGTGCCATGATGGGCGATGCTGACACGTACGTAGACGCCTATTGCAATGCCCCCGGCAATGTGCAACTCGGCGTCAGTGCGGTGTTTCCCATCGTCGTATCTGCCGCGGGCCAGCTGCTTCAGCTGTACGCCCGCAGCCGCGCCAACGGCGGAGACGTTGAGGAACGACAGACTCATCTTCTACAGCGCATGCGCAGCGTGTGTGACTGGGCCCGGCAATGCTGTGCGCGGATCAGCGTAGAGTACCCGACAGCCGCTGACGACTTTGAGCGCCAGTACCTCGGATAGAACGCATCAACGGTGGCGAGAGTGAAAGAAAGAAAAGGTTGCTTTGAAAAGAAGTGTTTCTATCTGCGTTTCGGATGTGTGGCAAAGCCAATTGTTTGTTGGATCATAAAAGCGGTCGTGGTCAACCATCACTGACATACATCCAGCCGTCATGTTCTCGTTCAATGAACTAGTTGGTCTTAAAGGGGGGGGGGATTGTTTCTCCGATAATTCGATGTGTTGACGTGCATGCCGGTATTGTTTTATGTGTGTTGTTGTATTGTTTCCCTGTGTCAGAGTAGCCGATTGGCAGCACCACAGCCTTGAAATGTGTGTGTGTGTGTGTGTCTATACTATCACTTTCTAGTTGTCTCTTCATCCCAGAATAATAATATGCGTCTGTCCAAATGAGCTGTGATAACAAACCAAAGGGAAAAAGCTGGCATCGATTAGAAAAAAAAGTTTCAACAGTGATCATCACGCTGCGCATGCAACACCTTCGTTTTGCCTTGGCTGGTAGCGGTAGACAAACTTTATTGCTTGCTTATTGGTTTACAATGAGGAGACGCACGCCGTTCAGTCGACGCCTTCGCCACTCTCCATTTTATTAGTTGAAGCAGAATCGCGCTTGGATCTTTTCCCTCCTCACTACGAGCTTGTTGCCTCGTTGTCTTTCACTGCGTTGTTATTTCTGTTTAATGCGCTCATGGAAGCAGCAACACCTCTCCTTAAAGAGTGTTTGACTCCTTTGTGTGTGTGTGATTACGTCTCATAGCGCTCCTTCACATGTTTACTCGTATTTGACGTTCTACGTGCAGACTCCATCCAATTTCAACACACGGAGATAGAAAGGGACTTTACAGGTTTCAATCTTCGCCATCTGTCTCATCCCGTCTTGTAGTTCGAGATGTCGCGAAACGGTGAGGTAGAGAGGCTGATCGTCTTTGCGAGGGACTTTGCTGAGTTGTACATGCGATTTTCGAAGCACTTCATCAGTTTTGACGCCATCTCCATTGAAAGCTTCGCGGAGGTCTTCGACGCCAGCAAGGTCGAGTACCTTCACTACGGTGGCGGCACCGCCTTAGACCGTCCCTTTTTTCCGGCCATCACAGATGACCTCCTCCAGCTCAGCGCTGCCTACCTCGCGATTCCCGCCGAGGTGGCGCCACGCATTGTCCGCACATTCGGTCTTTTGTTGTCGCTTTTTGTGTACGCCACGCAGCCGGCGCGGCAGCGAGACACGAGAGAGGGAGCGGCGGAGGAAGAAGTGACAGTTGAGACGCCGTTGGGAGCAGCTTCAGCAATGTACACTGCAGGTACGTCATCTTCCACTCGGCCGAGTAGCACCGGTACGGCACTGACGGAGAACGGAAACGCTGAAGCTGCAGCGCCGCCGCTCTCGTCCCTGTCCCCCCGCCTGCCGATGCGGTCCGTCCCTATCAGTGTCAGCTGCATGCGTCACCTGCTCTCGTGCATGTCTACTGCTCACGCCGCCGCTATCCCCACCTCAACCTTATCACAAAATCCTCGCGATTTTCATCGAAGCGGCAGTAGCAGCAACAACTACAACTCCAGGGGCGCAGAGCCGCTTGCTCAGCCTGCACGGTCGTCCTCCGTTTCCTCGCCAGCCCCCGTGGCGCAGCTCTCGTACACCGAGGCGCGAGCGCTGTTGATGCTGCACCGTGCAGGGGGATGGCACGTGGAGCCCTACGTTCACAACGGCCTCCACATCGACGCCCTCATGACGGCGCATGCGGCGCGTGGTGTTCCGCTGGTGACACGGGTGACACCGCTGCCGCCGCCGACGTTCGCGGCCATGCTGACGGCGCGGTCCATCATGCATGCATCTGTGTCTCCTGCCGCACTGGGGGGCGCGGACAGTCTCTTTCGCGATCCCGAGTTTGTTCGAATGCGGCAGGAGTACGAGAAGGAGCGGCAGCAGCTTTTCCAGTAACGGGCAGCATAACGCATCACCGGTATATTTTCTGTAGATCCAACAGGAACGGATCATGACGGGCCGGAAAAAAAAATGATTTTTTTTGTGTGTCTTTGAGGGATGGGGCTTCTTGAGGCTCGAACTATCGCCTTTTCCATGCACGACTGCGATTTGCAGAGCCGGTGCATTATAGAAGCGAAACCAAAACGGTGTTGTTGTTTTTTTGCTTCTGCCACTTGTTGAAATGCACGATGTGTTGTCCTTATTTTCCCCTCCTTCCTCCTCTTTTGGTTTTTCTTCTTCTTTTTTTTTAATCTGTGAAAACACGCTGACCACAAATGTTTGTTGATGGAGGAATACAGCACTAATCGAGGTCATTTTTGTCTGCCGCACCTGCAGCCGGCAAGCGAAGGTCTGGCAACGAAAGGGGAAAAACTCTCATCGTTTCGGAATACACACCGTTGCTAACCAGATGCTCTTGCTGCGCCTTGCGTTGCGTGGTCAGGCGCCCACCGCCGCTTTCATGCCTGCACTCTGCAGGTGTATACGTGAGGTGCACATGAGCAGCACCACTCCTCCACCCTCAACACGGCTGCCCGCTACGTCGGATTATCCGCCACCGTCTTCGTCGACAGCGGAAGAGAAAGGCAGCACCTCCGGTGCAACCCCCGTCGTGGGTTTTCAGCAAGCCGACATCCTCTTCGATGTGCTCGGCGGCTCAAATGCAGAACCGGCTCGTTTTGAAGGCGCCAACAACGGTACCACAAAGACGCATAATCGTAGCAGCAGCAGCAGCGTTGAGGGCAATAAGAAAGAGCAGCAACATGATACCCGTTCTTCACATCTTGAAGACGCGTCGCCGTCGTCGCCGTGGACGCAGCACATCCGTCAGGTGGTGCGCGAGACAGTGCTTGATCCTCTGCGAGAAAAGAATGACGCAGAAGGCACCGAGCAGGCATCTGGCACTTCAAACTCGTCCCATGAACAGTCACCTGCCGCGTCTCCCTTCAAGGTGCTGGTGGTGGATGCTTTAGGGATGCCAGCCGACTTGCCACGCGGTGCTCCGCGCAACTTCGAGGGCCTATTAGAGCTGTCCCCGGCTATCCTGCGCGAGCAGCTGCAGCGACTCATGGAGCGCAAAGGCTACCGCGCCCTCACAGCAGTTCAGGCGGCAGCCATTCCTCTCATGCTCGAGTACCGAGATGTGCTCTGCATTGCGCCTACGGCGACGGGCAAAAGCTTATGCTACGTTTACGCCTCCCTGCTGCGGCTTCTGCTAAGCGACATCAACGGCCGCTCCGCAAGCGCAGCTGCACCAGCCGCGGACGGCGGGGTGAATCTCAACCGACGTCAGGTGGAGGCTTTTCTGCAGGAGAAGATCGACAGCGGCGAGGTGTGCCCCTACTGTGAGTTAAGCATCGCGGAGACCCGCGTGTGCCCCATGACCGGCTTCCCGCACCCGTCGCCGTCGGAGGTGGAGGGCGACCTCGCTTTGCGCTCGCAGGAGCGCCGTGCGATGCGACTGGAGGAGCTCCGCTCGTCCGTCGCGGAGCCGCGTGTGCTTGTCCTTGTGCCAACAAGCCAACTCGCCCGCCAAGTCTACACCGTCTACCGCACCCTCCGCTGCGATTACCGCATCCACTGCATGGTGCGCGCCTCGAACCCCGAGGAGCAACGCAAGTACCTGCAGGCCCTGGAGAAGGGCGTGGACGTGCTCGTGTGCGCGCCGGAGACCATCTTGCCTGCCCTGTACAAGCACAAGCTCTCGTTGAAGCGAGTGCAGACGGTTATCATGGACGAAGTGGACGATATGGTTTCTGTCAACCACTTCGAACCGCTAAAGATCGTGCTCGGGGCCTTGCCGAAGGGTGCACTGCGCCCCCAGCGCTTGCTTCTCGGTGCGTCGCTGCCACCCGTCGCCTACGCGATGATCAAATCCAAGATGTTGCTGCCCTCCCACCGCTTCGTTCTGGTAGACCTCAAAACACCGATGCGGGAGAAATCACCCGTGCAGACGACCTCGTCCGGGAGTCGAGCTGTCGCCGCGGCGGACTCTGTTGCACCCGCCCTCGACGGAGTCCTCACCGCACAGGCAAACCTGCGCCACTTGATCTTCATGGTGGGGCGTGCGGAGAAGGCGCAGAAGCTTGCGTGGTTGTACCAGACGGGCAAACTGACAGCGGACCAGCGGACGCTCATCTTCTGCAACTCCCGCCACAACGTCGCGTACGTGCACGACAAGCTGAAGGAGCTGGTGCCGGGGGTGAACGTGACGACGCTGACCTCGCACGCCTCCTCCACGGCGCGTGAGGGGGTGCTGAAAATGTTTCGCACCGGTGTGTCCAGCTGCCTCATCTGCACCGACCTGCTGAGTCGCGGCATTGATTTTGAGAAGGTAGTGTACGTGGTGCATTACGACATGCCGGCAGACATGGAAACCTGGATGCACCGGTGCGGTCGCTGCGGCCGCGGAGGATTGCTGCGTGGCCATGGTTACATCTACACCTTCTTTCAGCCCGAGAATGTGAGGCTCGCGAAGCCCCTCGTTGCGTACCTTCGTCAGCAGCGGCAGCTCGTTCCACCGAAGCTGCAGGAGTACGCAAAGCAGTCGTTTATTGATGTCTTCAACAACTCTCTGTTCCATCACCCCACGCGGCCGTACCGCAAGGACGATCCTCAGCATACCACATCAGTGCTCGGGAGAGGAACACGGCGCTTTCCCGATTACAAGCAAGGTGCCATCCACAAGCATTTCCGTCCACAATAGCGGCCGTCGTGTGCCAATGAAAAACGAAAGAAGGAGAGCAGGAGAGTTGTTCGTTCGGCTATTCACACAACAAGCAATAAAAGCGTTTCCCTAACAAATCATACTAAGTACTCGAGCGTTCGGTAAAAAGTGGAGAAAAGTGAATGTTTTCTCCTTTTTGAAGCCAGTTCTTTTTCAGCAGACAACGCCGAAGGTGTAAACGCCTTTTTTGTCTGTCTGTGATCTTATCTATTTCATACGTACGCTCGCTTCCTACAAGGAGACCCTCGTGCCTCGGTTGCTGTTGTGTGGGCACGGCACGGTGACGCCTTGCGCCGAGCATCGTATGTGTTTTATCTCCCCGTCCCCTTAGAAATGTGTGAACGTGGACCTGGTGCTTACCCTTCTCTGCACCTTTTCTTCTCTCTTCATTTCTGCTCCTACTCTTCTTTCGCATATATGCACCTCGTAGGGACACCCAAAAAAGAGGCTCTTCTATACCCCCTTTTTTCACTGCCCGTACCATCACTTTGCGGTTGTTTACCACTGGTTTATATATTTTTTCCCAATTCATGTGAACCGTTTCGCACGCTACCAAAGGTTTACTGCTGGAGTCTCCTAATATTATTTTTTTGTTTTCCCGCTGTGCTGAGCAAACGGATATCTGCGCGTTCTGACTTTCTACTCACAGCACGGTGCCTTTTTCTTTTTATTTATAACAGATATATCTGTTGATTTGCACCGCTCCACGTGTTTGCGCAAGCGTGTGCACAAACAAAACTTATTAGGCTGTAGCGACTTCTCATAATTAATTGTATTTATTTTTTTTGTGTTTTTTCTGAAGCTGAGAGAGAATGCGGGCCAACAAAAGCCGTGTGAAGATACCGCCGATTCACAAGCTTCGACCCAGTTGGGCGGCCACCGCCCAACACGCCGCCATCTACCTTCTGCGCAACTCCTTCCTCTGCGCCGTAATATCAATTTGCATCATTCAGCCAGTTTACCGATGGCTCGTTCTCGAAAGTGGCACCCTGCGGCGCCTGCCAACGCAAGGTCTCTTCACGTTTGTCGTCGCATGGCTGTGTCACTCCGTGCCGTGGATTGTTTTCAACAGCGTATTCCTCTTCCTCGACAGCGTCCACCCGGAGTTGGGGACCAAGAAGTACAAGGACCACCCGTTGGTGGTCCCGCTGGGTCGCTGGGCGGCCAAGTACCGCCTTCCTCGGCAGCCGCAGCAGCTCCCCTCGCCCGCCCTTATCCGGCGCACCATCGTGCAGGCGATGGTAGACCAGTACATCATCATCCCCATCGCACTGCTCGTCACCTTGACCTACACGCACGCGTGTGACCTGCGGTCCCCGCCTCCCGAGACCGCGATTGTAGGCTTTGCGCCTCAGGACGTGTCCGAATACTGGCAGGGCCGCCACCTCGGCAGCATGTGTTGGGGTATCTTTACCCTCATGCAGCACTTCCTGTTGGCCAACGTGGTGAATGAGGTGGGCTTCTACGTTGCCCACGGCGCCCTCCATTCGAGCCCCACATTGTACAAAGTCTTCCACAAGAAGCACCACATGTACATCGGCACCATCGGCATCGCCGCCGAGTACGCGTCGCCGCTGGAGGAGGTTATGAGCAACGCGGTTCCCTCCGTCGCATACTTCGCGGTGATGTTCTTCGCCTTCACGCGCGAGGCCGCCGCGGAGTCTACCTTCGTCACGTCGGCGCGGGCGTGGCCGCTCTTCATGACGTGGATGTGGGCACGCCTGTGGGAGACGTTCGAGACCCACAGCGGGTACTGCTTTGCCGATACGTCGCTGGGCAGGGTGGGCCTCCTGCACGGTCATCGTGCCCGCTTCCACGACTTTCACCACACACACAACGTGTCGAACTACGGCGCCGGTCTCTTCATGGACGCTCTCTTGAACACGATGGACCCCTATTTGATCCACCGATACCCCAGCAAGCATCCAACCGAGACGACGCTGGAGGAGGAGGAGACGAAGGCGAATCACGACTTGCAGCAGGCCACTGAGGCGCTGCAACGTGCATCATCGTCGCACTAGATCGGGTTATACTGCTGTCCGCGATGTCGTCTTCGTGGTTCTAGGAACCTCCCCTGTGAGAACGTGTGGGAATGCGTGGTTTATGTGTTTAGATGCCTTCGCAGCGGGTCAGGGGCAGTGCACGCTCTGCCTTCTTTATATACATTTTTTTTTTAGCCTCTGTAGCCTATGCGAATGTGTGTTTTAGCTTGCTGTTTAACGCATGGATGTTGTTTGTTTGTTTGTTTGTTTGCTTCTTCTTCTTTTAGAGTGGGGTTCTCGAACTACGTCTCAACTTGTATCAAGTTATAGTGAATCCGCGCCAAGAAAGAGAGAACAACGATTGCCGTGTAGGTGCCTCCTTCATTACCTCGATTGCGTGTTTCCGTTGGTGATGAGCGCTTCTCTCGTCTCCTATTCTTGTCTTTTGTTTGTTTGTTTTCGCGACGCGCAAGCTGAACTTTTCTTTTGTCTTTGGGTGGGATTGATACCTTTTTTTTCTGTTTCGTTTTGATTTCTCTTTTTTTCTGGAGGGGGGGGGAGGGAAGGGGTGTGAGCGTCTCTTGTCCTCCTTCAATAAAAATGAAAGAAGCGGAATTGGCATTTGATGCATAGATGATATATCACGGCAATAACCGCATCTCAAGCACCAAGAACCGTAAATGTGCGACACGTTCAGTATGTGTGCGTTTTCTTCTTTTCTTTTCTTCGTGTCCCTTGTCGTTTCGTTTTTCGTTGTGTTTCTCCATTTATGGTTTCTGGCCCTCGCATATTCTCAACGAACCATATTGATCAAAGTGTATATGTACGTGCTCAATAAAGAAAAATTCTCGGCATAGCGCGTGTTGGGGTGAACGCGTAGTCCCGATGCCGCCCTTTCTGTTGTTGTTGTTTTCTTTAGGGATGTGTTTCGGCTCTGCTTAATTGTTGCTCTTTTTCCTTCTTTCTAGGAGACCCT
This sequence comes from Leptomonas pyrrhocoris, assembly GCF_001293395.1. Classification (NCBI taxonomy): domain Eukaryota; phylum Euglenozoa; class Kinetoplastea; order Trypanosomatida; family Trypanosomatidae; genus Leptomonas; species Leptomonas pyrrhocoris. The sequence continues at coordinate 897,090 of NW_015438365.1, forward strand.
CAAAGAGCTGTTACTTTCGAATGCAGCTGCCCGTTGAGGGGAGGGAGTTTACGTTCGCTTTGCCAACAAATACAGAAGGGTTTTCCCTTCTCTCTCTCTGTGACTGCTCCAGTCATTTTTCTTTTTTGCGTGTGTTCGTCCTCCCCTTTGCCGCCTAACGGACTAATATGGGGTTAAACCTCCCTTTCACCGATTCGAAAGAAAAGGTTATCTTTGTTGTTGTTTAGCAGAGGACGGATTAGCTCGCTTGTTGGCTAGCTAGCTTCTTTTTCTTGACTTGTCCTGTGTTGAAAGCACTGCGCTTGAATGAGGTTTATATCGACAGATGCTCACGAACGCATAGGTGCGTCCTGCACACGAGAAGAAGTGAGGAGCGCGTTACTAAACCTTTTATTCCAAAACGTTAAGTATAAATTACATGATGATCTGTCTTTCTTTTATTAATTCTGCAGCAAGCAATAGTTTGACGTCTACGTGCGAATGTGCTTTCAAGTATTCTTTTTTCTTTTCTGTCTGTGTTGCGCTTAACCGTTATACCGTCCACCGCTGCGGCACCCTCAGTTTCCTTGTTTGGACGCGTCGTAGAAATAGGCTCACTTGTCTGACGTGTAGACAGTATGTGAGCTCTATTGCTCTTTCACCTTTAAGACTTACTCTTTTTTTATGTTGCTGTTGTTTGTCGCACGAGTTTCTCGCTCTCAGTCAAATTTGCTCTCGGAGTTTTCTCGAACTTTGTGTCATCAGCCCTCAATAGTATCTAAGCGAGGACAACGTTATCCAGCGTCTACTGCAAAGGAGCCTGCCTTTGCATGTATGTGCCTTTCCACGTTAACGCATCCGTGTGGTGGTTCCTGTGGAATGGAATACAAGATGAACGCCAAGCAAAAGGTGTATGTATCAAATTTATGCCGTCTTGAACCTTTATCGGTTTTGCTTTTCCAAAACAGCCCTTTTTCTCTCCTTTTCTTGTCTCTGCTGAAAATCGGACAGTGGATTGCGCAGCTGTCTTTTTTACTTTATGTATGTATGTGTGTGTGTGTGTGTGTGTCAGATACCGTCTTTCAACAATTTCGCTTACGTGAATCTCCGCCATAGTATTCGGTTATTTTTGTTTCTAATCAGGGAAAGGGATAGAAGGTATTCAACGGTCTAATACGCCTCAGCTGTCCTTTTTTTATTTTACGCACCCCACATCATCTCGACGCATTCAGCCATCCAAGCATCGCAACCTCTGTTTCACTGTCCCACTGAGGCTTTAGAAGACCACATCCTCACGCAGGCAAACACACCCATGACGTCCTTTGAGCCGATGGAGTCTTCCGCTCTCCCCGTCCCCGACGAGCCGAAAAACGTAACGTTGAAGGAAGCGATCGATCGGGATGGCGTCCCTCCCGCACCCAGCTCGAAGCAGCGCCGGCTGATGGACGTGCACGTGACTGCCTACCCGAGTTTAGTCAACACAAGCATGCTGCCCAACCACAAGACCGCCGTGAAGGACTTCTCCTCGATTGATCCGCTCAAGTACCGCAAGGAGCACGCGATTCGCAACAACAACGCAGCCAGCTACTCGGAAAAGGAGGACAACGTGCTGGACATGCTCTCCACCAACCAATTTGCCAACCGCATGACTCAAATCGGCGTGCAGATGCGTGCGGATCGCATCGAGAACCCGGACAGCGTGCCGGCCGCAAAAAGCTTCCACCCACGCGGCTACCACAGCCGCTTCCTCCACCCGCCGTTTGACGAGCGATCCACTTACCGCTGGGACTACTGCCAGGAGGACGTGGAGGGCCTTCACGACACGGCACGCCGCTCCCAGCTGGCCACGTACCGCGACGAGTGGACGGAGAATGAGAAGAGCGACGTGGACGCGTCGATGAAGGTGCCGTACCTGACGCAGCCGGTGTCGTCGGACCGGCTGATGGACAAGGCCACGGTGTACCGCAAGGACTTCATGCCCGAGGCAACGCATGAGGAGTTCCGTCTGCTGACGCACAAGACGGACCTCGGAGACCTCGGCACCACCTTCGCCTACTCCGGTTACGGCGTCGATGACCCGCGCCGCCAGGTGCCCTTTGACGCCGCCGTTGCGTCCACAAAGGGCATGCACAGCGTCGTGGAGAAGTCCTTCAGCCCACGAGCGACGTACGCGGCAAAGAAAGCTGTGGTTGCGCCGTCGGCCAAGGAAGAGCTGGAGCAGCTGCGTGCCATGCAGCGGGAAACGATGCGACGCACAGTGTCCAATAACCATGCTTCCTGTACGGCGGCGCGTGCAATGATGGGCAGTACCGAGCGCGCCTTATCAGGGAGCACCGACTCTAAGGCCACTCCGGTTGTCATACCAGGTCTCAAAGGCACTGGGTACCGGCGGGCGCCGAAGGACAACGACGACTACGTGTGTCTGCCGCGCGATCACTTTCGCTATCAGGTTGTGGACAACTTTTAATCGTCACTGTTGGCGTTGTTGCGCAACGAGGAAACCTAAGCTGTGCCTTCGCGACGCGTAGACGTGCTGTTTACACCTCTGTAGCTTACGTGCTTTACATATGTCTATGTATTCTTTCGTGCTCTCTTTCAGCACGTGTTCCTAACCTACTAACTTGCCAACCTATGTTCATTAGCACAGTCATGTAGCTGTGTTTGCTTTCTTTGGGGGAGGGTATCTTTTTTTTTTTTACTTGTTGTGCAAATGTATATATAATACAATCCATATGTACCTTTTTTTTACACCCGTTTTGTTTGTAGGCATCTTTCTCTCTCAGGTTCTCTTTCTTGTTAGTAGCTTTTTTCCCTTCAAATTGTTCATTCCTATTGTTACCTGTGTCGACTGTTTCCTGGAATCGCTTTTGAAAAAGTGTCTTGAGCAGAGAACTGGCGTTGCTTTGGGAATGCATCGCACCCGCATCTGGTTCTGTTGTAGGTGCTTCTTTACGCACACATCGTTCAGACCACAAGATGGAAATGCTGACACAGATGGTGCACAATGGTTCGAGCGACAACATCGTCGGAAACCGCGAACGGCGTTCTCGCGGCGCGTCTGTTGTCGCATTTCGGGCCACAGCGTATTTTTTGAACGTTTCTCATACGGGAGACACGCCTGCTCACCTTGGCTTTCATCTGCTTTACTTTTGCTTTCCTCTACCTCCTCCTTTCTGTACTAATTCTTTTTTTTGCTCTTCCTTGCTATTGCAACACACCCCGCTCGTACTCCAAAAAAGCAAAGGGAAAGCGTACCACAGGCCGCCTTCGGTGTTTTCCTACTCTTGTCGCGCTTTGTTCGTATTTTATTTTTCATATTTTGTTGTTGTTGTTTTCCCGTTGCCTTGTCCGTGCTCCACTACCACAGATATTTTTCTGCGTGTGCAGGAGTTTGAGGAAAAACATGGACTGATGCGTCGAAAGCATCCCATTTGTATTTCCTATTTCTGTTGTCTTCTTTTTCCTTTTCTGCACCTCAAAAAGGGAAAATTAAATCGCTGATCTACGGTTCCAATGGCAATGATGAACTCAACCGCGATGATGTCCAACGCGGTACACCTAGAAGACGCATCGCGATCGCCGTCGCTGCCGTCGTCGTCGCCGCTTTGCGACCTCCTCGCTGCCGACTCTGTTCAGGATGTTCTTGTGTATCTCTCGGCCGAATCTATTGCGGAGAACCCCGATGCTCGCCTGCGCACATTTAGCGATATCGTCACGCACATCAGCGCGCGTTACACGGGCGACTTCAGCTCCTCGAAAGCAAACTCGTTTGACTTGGCAACGCCGCCATCCAGCCAAGAAAGTGCGCCACCGCTGGAGGCGAGTCGATGGAAATGGGCAGACGCACTCATGCGCGGTGTCACCGACCCGTGGTCCCGCATCCGCGCCATTTGCCTGTCGCCCATGGCCGACCTGCTGCTTTCGGAAGTTCGCGAGGTGCTCGCGCTGCAAAGGCTGGCTGGAGGAGATAGTGAACAAACCCTCGCCACGCTGCCGGAGCGCAGCAGCCGCCTTTCATACTCCGCCCCTGGGCCGTCCAGACGACACAGCACAGACCGATCTGAAACGGACAAGAAGACAGGCGAGGCGGTGAAGGGGGGAGGTCGCTCGCTGGGGGATGGAAAATTGCACGCGTCACCGCCTACACCACTTCGAAAGCTCAACGTGTCGGCCCCATTAGACTACCTCTGGACCTACTGGGAGCGCACAACGCGCTGGTACGAGCATGACGGGATTGTGCGGTTGCTGGTGAAGGTGTACGGGCGCAGTCGCACCGTGCCCGGGGCTGCCCTTCGCGCAGACGAGGCTGGTATCCGCACATTGCTCTTCAAAGTCCTCTTCCCCGCCTTTCGTGACCCGCAGCTGCCGGTGCGCGAGTCTGCCGCCGCCCTCCTCGGCGTTCTCGTCGACCGTGAGCGCACCTTGCCGATTCCGTCCGCCATCACGTCCTTCATTGTCGAACACATCATCGACACGCTGGCGCAGGTGCCCATTCCTGTTCGTAGCCGCTCCCCGCTCACCTCTTCCGATCAGGAAAGCACGCGTGTCTTGGAGGGCAACCTGCTCGCCGTTGTGGTGCTTGTGGACATGAATGTAATCCAGGTGGCCTCCTCGAGTGTGATGCCGCTACTATTGCAGCTAGCCAGCTATCCGGCGTCCAGCGTGCGCCAGTACATCGCGCAGATCCTGCGCCCGCCGTCGCCTCCGGTGTTTGTGTACTTGATGCAGTGCTTGTGCGAGCAGGACGGCCAACAGACACACCGCAGCGAGACAGAAGACAGCGACGATGCTCCAGACGCGGCTGACGATGACGACGACGGCGAGCACAACTGGCAGCGCCAGGAGACGGTCATGATGGCGTTGCAGCAGCACTTCTTGAGCCTCGCATCCACGCGGGCTACGGCGCGTGATTGGCTCCACGCCAGCACGTGTTCCAACAACGTACTAGAGTTGCTGCGCCGCGCCACGCCACTGGCGGTGGTCTTTCACGCAATGCAGTCGCCGCGATTTGAGGTGGCTCGCATGGGCAGCCAACTCTTCCCTCTTCTTCTGCAAACCTGTATTCGCTTCTTAGCCCCGGCGGACCTGCCTCGCATCTGCGAAGCGTGTTGCGGGGCGGAGGGGTGCATGCAAGACGAGCTCAATCGATTGCAGGCGCAGGGCGACCTAGCAGCGTTCGCGAAGACGCAACTGTCCATTGCCACTGTTGCCATGCCTGCACTGTGGTTCTACCTGACAATTCGGCGCATTGAGGCAGAAGTGACGGGCCGGTCGCGGGCTGGCATCGAAAAGGTAATCCGCCCGTACGCGACGTACGAGTGCGTTACTTTTGCCTCTCAAGCACATTTAAGGGAGGACGCAGGCAACGGCAACGACGCCCCCGCTTCCTGCGCGCTGCTCGTGCTGGCGGCCTACTGTGCCTGCGTCATGGATCCGGCGGAGTGGCACCGCTGCGTGGAGGAGGTGCTGAAGCCGAGTTGGTGGGTAGAGCTGCTGTCGAACCCAGTGCGCCGTGAACAGGTGCGGTTGGGCCCCGACTTTGTGCGTGCGGTGCACCACTGCGGCACCCCAGCGCAGTCGCAGCGCATTGTGGAGCTGATCCCCACGCTGACCGCGGCACTCGCCAACGCCCAGACGCATCAGCAGTGTCTGATCATTGCCATGATCCGCGGGGCGGTGGTGGGGCACGCCGGCGCTGCCGCGGCGACGGAGGAGCGAGCGATGGCGTACGTCTACCACGACGTCTACGCCGCGCCGGCCTTGACGGAGGGTGGGGAGGCGGCGCCGCTGGGCCACACGTGGCTGAAGCTCTTCGTCCCCACACACGACGCCATCCCGACCGCAGTGCTGTGGGGGCCGTTGGAGGGGGATGGGGGCAACAGGGACACGAGAATTGTTATCCGTCGCGACTCGGACGTTTTTCGTGCCCTGGACGAGGTGTGCTTCAAGGAGCTCTTTCAGTCGACCAAAACGGAGTTGTCGGTGCTGCGCGAGCTGCACTCGCTCATGATAAGCCTGACGCGTCTCGACGTGCACGCGCGCTACGACGGTAACGGTAAAGAGAGCGACGACCAACACGGCGTCGGCAGTGACGTGGACTGGTGCGTGCTGGCGCTGGAGAGCGTGTTCGGGCGGCTTGACAAAGTGTGCCCGCGATGGCGCGAGAGGGCGAGTGATGACGCAGCGGCAAAGAAGGCACCTGCAGAGGAAGAGGTGGTGGTGGCAGAAAGTGATGAAATTTGTTGGGACGACTGGGATGACGACGAGGATGACGACGACGGTTGTGCGCAGGGCATCTACGAAGCCGAAGCCATCAAGTCAGCCGTCTTGATTGTGTCCACGCTGCGCGAGTTGGCTGCTACAAACTCGCACGACGGCAGCAAAACGAATGTGGCAGATGAGCGCTTCCGCAGCGAGCTGGCGGCGCTCAACATCAAGTGAGCCACGCCATTTCGGTACTCTTTTGTATTATCTTGCCAGATTATTTGGTTTTACCTCTTGCACATCACGTTTTTGGGTGTGTGTATGTGTGTGTGTTTATTATTTTGTTTTGTTTTCTTTTCTAACGATTTGCGTCCGCATTTGTGTGTCATAGTTCTCGCTACGAGAGAGAAAGAAGTTTCCTTCGAAGAACAGGAAAGCAGCTTTGCTCCTTGGGTGTTTGGCTGCGGCATGTTTTGCAGGGACCGGTTGGACAGCTGGCGCTTGTCCTTGGTTGGAATTTGCCTCGACCAGCTTTTCTTCACGCTTCTTCTAGTTTCGCCTCCCTCCTCTTTGCTTCCTTTCTTGGTTGCGCTGGTCGTGCGGCGAGAGTTTGCCGAAGCGCAGTTGGTCTAGTGGTAGAATTCTCGCCTGCCACGCGGGAGGCCCGGGTTCGATTCCCGGACTGCGCAGTCCTTTTCGCCAAAGAAAGAGGGAGAACAGCGCACCCCCGCCGAGCAACACCAAAAGTCCCCGTTAACACAGCGGCTGCTTAGCTCAATGGCAGAGCGCCGTCCTAGTAAGACGGAGGTCACGGGTTCGATCCCCGTAGCGGCCTATCCTTTTCTCGTTCGTTTTGCTATCGAGAAAGGATGCGCAACGTACCTCTGGGATGATGCTCCTCACATTCTTGGTGTGGACTTCCAAGATCACCACGAGACGGTCCTACAGACCTTCCTGAAGTCCCAAGCAGCACCCACATATACTCTACAAAGCATTCAAGCTATTGTCGAGCACATGAAACAAGAATGCTTCGTCTTCTCTCAAGCACCGCTCGACATTCTCAAAGATCAGCTGAACAACCGGCGTTGGAAGCGCAGATGAAACATGCGCTGGCTCTCGAGGCGGACAGGTATCGCCACGAGTACGAGCTACGCCGTGAGCAGCTGCACAATGACGATGCGCTGCAGCGTAGCAACTCGGACAACGACGCAAAGCTGCTCCAACAGCAACTCGATTTCCAGAAGTCCAACCTGGAAGACCGTGAGCGACGCGTCTCCGCTCGTGAAAGAGAACCGGAACAGGTGAAACGCGCGTACGCAAGAGATCGAGAAGCCTTGGACACCAATTGGGACGATCTCCAGGAGACGGCGCAGGAACGGATTGCCAAGCTGCAGAAACAGGGCAATACCCTCGAGGCGGAAAGGGTTCAGTTGGAAGTCGAGAAAAAACTGGTCGTTGACCAAAAAGCCTACAACGAAAGCAAGGCGGCTCTACTCGAAAAAGAGCGAAATGAGCTCGATGAAGCAAAGATCGGCTTGGAAGTGGAAAAGGCGACGATTGCTGCGGAGCGCAAGAAATCGGATGAAGTCTGCCAAGCTCTTGAAGAAAGGAACTTCCGCACCCCCTTTTCAGCGTCCAGAAAGGTTCTTCCGCAACGAGATACCCCGATCAGAAAGAAGCCACTCAAACCCTAAGATGCGCCTGTGAAGGAGATTCTGCGGCGGGCAAAGTGCACGTCACCGCAATACGGAAAACCGGCGAAGCCGGATGAGTCCGCCCAGCTTTCTGCCGGCATCGATGACGAGCACTCCGGGCTGGTGCCGACCGACGTGAAATACCACTCAGTTGAATCCTGGCTGCCATGCCTCACCAAAAAGACGAAGCATTCTTACTTCATGTGCCCCACAACGGCTTGTATGTTTTGTAGAGAATAGGAAGCTGTAGCCTGTGACTTTAAAGAAGCCTGCAGGATGGTCTCGTGGTGATCTTGGAAGTCCACACCAAGAATGTGAGGAAAGTAGTGGGGAGCATCATCCCAGAGGTACGTTGCGCATCCCTTTTTTATTGTTAGCTTCGAGGAAAAGGGGTTCCTTTCAATAATCATATCATCGCGGAAGTCTCCATCCTTGTCGCGGAGGAAAATGAATCGCCACGACGTGTTTCCCCGGATGGAGCGACGCAGATACAGCCTTACCTATTTGTGTCCCAGTTGGGGGACGGTAAGGTGTGTGGCCTTGCTGTTGGTGGTCAGCATTGCGAGTCCCGTGCGTGGCTGATGTGAGGATAAATAAGGAAAAAGAAACGGATCCCGATAGCAGGAACCCACTAAGAGGAGGAGAAGGAGAGGAGAAGTAGAAAAGATAGCAACGAGAAATTATCAGCTCCTTTCCATTTTTCCTGTCGCAGGCTTTGGGAAAAAGCAGTGGGCGGTGAAGGGAAGACGGGGAGGGGGAAGAAGAGGAAGGGACAAGCGAATTGCCGATTTGCAATCTGGCCGATCTGTGCGTGGCAAAACCGGAAACAAGAAGAATTGAAAAACAACACCGGCAGCAGGGAAAGGGGAGTCCACCTGTAATTCAACTTGCTGTCAACTCCCACCTGTCGCGGAACGCGCATTGCGCCCGCCAGGGTGCCATTGTTCACCTGCCCGGCATCAATGATAGTCAATCAGGCTTTTTCGGTCAGATCAAGAAACCAGTAATAATAAGAAACAATAAAAGTGGTGGGATTTCAACATCCCACACTGGAGAAGGGAAGAGAAAAAAAAGGTTTGACGTATAATACAAGTGTTGTATTTTCTGTCACAATGATAGAGGTGTAAATTTAAAAAGTTCAATGAAAATTTTCATTTCAACGAAGAGAGGGAGATATAAAACGCCTGCTCTGGGTTTCTTGTCACGACACGAATGCCAAACAAACAATGATGATAAAAGAAAGTGGAGCTTAAAAAAATGGCCTGTGTAAACGAGAGAAGACGAATGAGGATGGCCTCCACAGTATCCTAACGTAATTTGCAAGCACAACTGCACAATGGAGATGAAGAGCCACGAATAAAACAAGATGGCCTGCTTCACGAAGCTCCTCATTTGCCTTTGCTTTGCAAGAAGTCGCTTGAGCTCTTCCATCTGAGTTGCAGAGACCTTACTCTCACTCAATGGTTTAAGATGCTGCGCGGTCCGGGAAATACTGAAAGTTCGCGTAATGTATAACGATATACATAACGCTCTTTCACTTGCAATCTCCCCTTCCCTGGGCCACAAACGTTCGTCACTTCTCAAGTACTTACAGGCAGAAATCCCTTAAAAAAGTATGCTGACCAGAAGACAGAAAAGAAATCAAGAACAAATTCTCTATGCACGGTCAAATGCAAGAGAGAAAAAGAACAGAGCCACAGTAAACGTGATGAATACTAGTGAACGTCACACTCCCTCCTTTGGCGCAACATCGTGAGCTTGCTGCTGCGTGCGTTGGGCACAACACCGCGGGAAGCAGATGCCCTACGCAGCGAGAACTGCACTGAACAACATAGCCAAGAGGAGCCCTCCGCATGCAACTGAACTCGAAAGCCCAGTAGCCACATTCCTTCCCTTCGGTTGTTTCGTCGACGCATTGTCGTCACCGTGAGCGGAGGAGGAAGGCCCACTCGAGTTCCGCGGTGCCGCTGTTGTTGTCACGCTCATGTTCTGCGTTCCATCGGTAGGAGTTGTTCCCCTCGTGGCGGACTCCTTGTACTCCGTCGCTTTCACCAGCCCGGTGCAGACGTCGTCGTAGCGCGGACAGGTCAGGGAGCCCGACGAAAACGAGGGGCTGAGGTGCGGCAGCGACAGAGTCGCACCAGGGGTGCAGGCGGTGAAGCTCGAGGCACCGGCGACCTTCACGGAGTACGTCGGGCTGTTGCACTGCACCTCCGCACAGATGGCCAACAGTACGGGAGATGTTCTGCCACCGTAAGCGAAGCCGGAAGGCACGTCCAAGCACCGCGAGTTCACACCGTAGGTGCTGCCGAGGAGTATGCCGGTATCTGTGCTGCAGTTCGAGTTAGAGTACTCTTCGATGTAGGGGCAGTAGTCCATCAGAGGGTCCGCACCGCCGTACGTGGGGTTTGAGAAGTACTGAAAGTAGGGCGGCAAATCAGATTTGTACTGATACACACCGCAGGAACCCAGTGCCGTGTGATCGGACGTGCATGTCATGGCGTTATCCGAAGAAGCGCAGAACATCTCGGGAAACTGCGACACGCCGTCAATCACACACTTGGACGTGGAAAGCGTGCAGCCGGCGTTCCGCCCGTACGACATCGGCTCCGCGTTGGTGTAGTTGCCTTTGTAGAAGCCCATGTCCTCCATGGCGGCGATGGTCAGGGCAGTGTAGTGGCCCACGCCGCTGATGCCGGCCATGAGCTCGTCCTTGGCGCTGCGCCGCTTCCAGTGCGAGTAGACAGTGCCGTCACCACCTTCGTCCTCCAGCTCCATGTACCGCAGGGAGGGGCACCCGTACTGTTCACGGGCCTTGGCGACCACGTTGGAGGAGACGAGGACAGGAGATCGTCCCTTGCCTCGGAGACCTCGAGTGGTGTACATTCCACGTGATAGAAAGGAGTTGATGCTGAAGCCGAGGGCGTGCAGCAGCTCGTGCGTGATGACACGCACCGTCGTCGGGTCAGCGGAGATGTACTTGGGGGACACGTTCGACACACCGACGGAGGGGCGGCCGGTGTCGGCGAAGTTCTGACACGTCGTGGCCCAGGCAATGGAGGTGCCGCTGGTGGGGCCCGCCGACATGTACAGCACGAAGTCCGCGTCGCTGACACCGGTGGTGGTGTGCGAGGAGGGGACGGTGAACTGACCGCAGATGCCGTCGGTGGAGATGGAAGGACCAACGACGATGCTGCCGTCCACGCGCTGCACGTTGAGGCGCTCCTCGTGCAGCTTGATGGCGGAAGGGATCAGCAGCTCCTTCAGCACTTTCTTCTTGTGGTCCGTGAGGACGTCGTCACCGGTGCACGTGGATCTCCCGCCTTCAAAGTCGGGACGCACTTGACCCGCCCTTGTGCAGAACTTGTTTGTGTCCTCCAAGTCCTCGGTGAAGACGCGGATGCGGATGGGCTGCCAGGAGGCGGGGGTGTCCGCTGCGGCTGTGGCGACTGCGTCGACGTTGCGCAGCGACAGCGCGGGCGGCACCACGCGGCTGATGCCGCTGACACGCGTGCCGACCGTGCGCGCCTCCAACTCGTCGAAGCCGCACCGGTGCTCGTTGTGCGGTGCGGTGTCGGCGGGTGGAGGGACCGGTGCGGCGCGTGCGTGGAGGACAACGAGGAGGGCGAGTGCAACGGCGAGGAGCAGCACCTTCCGGTGTCCGCCGTCTGCCGCACGGTGTGGTGCCGGGATAGCGGCCATGGAAGCGGCGGGTGTGGTGCGGGGAGAGCAATAAGCGACGAAAATAATTAAGACGACCTGCGGAGGTGCAGGAGGCAAAGAAGGGGTTAGGGAAACAAAGAATTATGACGGGGCAGAGGCAATAGCGTGATCGGCAGAGATTGGCAAGTGCTTCAGCGTCTGTTGATGAATGAGCACGTGCAGGTGCGTGCTGCACAAGGGCGGAGACGAGGTGTAGGACGAGTCGGAAAGAGCAAGAGAGATGGATGAGCGTGGCGATCGCCGAGGGTCGAGCCGGATTCGCGCTGAAGACCAGCGATGAGGGACGGGTGCTTCATGGCCCCCGCAAGAGGGAAAACAGCGGCAAACGCACATCGACGGTGCTGGGCGAGTAGCGCAATGCGACATCACCGCACCGTGCATCCGCACAGGACGCCGTATTGTTGTGAGGTGCACAATGTGCCCGTTGCTCCGGCCGTTTCTGGAGAGAGCGCTTAGGCAAACGCCTGACACCCAGTGTGTGCGCTCCTTCCCTTCCATGTGCGGCCCGCTTCCAGTAGAAACACGCTGGCTGAGCTGAACCGGCGAGGCTGCACAATGGTTAAAACCCGGCGGACACCGCGGCTCGTGACGATTGAGGAGAACGAGAAAAAGAAGACACCACTTTTTGGGCTTCTACTAGGGGTCGAAAAAACGAAGTAAGTAGAAAAGAAAAGTATTTGCCGGCGTGATTCCGCGGTGAGAATGAGAAAAGAAGTAAACAAAAAGTTCACGCCGCGTTCCACCAACACAGGAACTGTGCGGACGTGTTTGGGGTTTACCAAAACAGAGGAAAACTAACTACGCAACAGTAATTGTCGATCACTGAGGGAGGGAAAGGGGAAGGTGAGAAATAGGATGAAAGTAAAGGTTAGGTAGAAGATGATTCAAATTGTACAACATAATCGTTATTCTATCCAAGGTGCAGGACGTAAGAAACTCTTAAACACTGATGCGTTTGCGGAGAATACACGTAGTCGGTTCTACTGTCTAACGCAAGATGAGAGAAGGGGAGAGGAGAGAGAGAGAGAGAGACAGTTCAGGTGATCATCAGTTTTGGCGGATCGTGTCGCCGGATTTGTATCTCAGTGTCCATTTGAAGGTTTTTGACTGATTCGCCCAGTCAAAATCGGTCAAGCGGCGGCCTCTCGACGGCGCGTCCGCGGGGTTGAGACCCGACCGGGTGTAGGTGTAGGTGGCGTGCACGTTCACCTCACGCTCGAAAAGCTCGATCGCCTGGAGCGCGGCGGCGATGGCTGTCGCCTTGGCGAGTCGTTTTCGGGGCGAATACCCTACCGAGGCATTATCCACATACACGTGGAGGCGGATGCTACGAAGGTGTGCCGCCAGCGCCCGGTAAGCGAGGTGCACGGCGTGCGCCTCGGCTTGCATGATGAGCTGGGGGGGGGG